>NC_091234.1:2421723-2449223 GCF_040958095.1 Procambarus clarkii | reverse complement strand
TGGAATTTTCTGGATTATGGCCTAATTAAGGCAAAAATATATATATTTTTACTTGAAGAACAAATATCAGAGCATAGTCAGTGAGTTATAGAATAATAAGAGTGTGGTATTTCATTGTATAACAAGAGATAGTCCATGGAAGCGAAAATAGACGTAGTTTTACACAAAATAACGTCCAAAAACAGCGGTAGAGTCAAACGGCAAATGTTGACGTTCTTTTTAAGAGGACAGGTTGCTTATTTAGGTCAGGTTTTGCAGAATAACTCTCAAGGGGAGACTCGTTTCTCCTGCAGGCTGTGATCATAACACTACATAACAGCTACCATAGTAATTGGAGGGAAAACAATTAAAGTAGTAGTCATATAAACCCCCACCAAACGACAGAAGACCCAGACAGGAATATGATAGAAACAACATGCCTACCATTAATATAATAGCTAGCTAGCTTCTGTAGCTAGCATTAATGGATCCAAACTACTAATCATCGGAGACTTCAACCACGGGAAGATTGATTGGGAGAACAGAAACCCACATGGAGAGCTAAGCTGTTGGACGGGGCAACAAGAAACTTCCTAAGCCAACACATCAAGGGACCGACAAGAATGAGAGGAGAGGATGAACCAGCTATGCTTGATCTGATATTTACCCTAAATGAGTCGGATATAAGGAAAGTTAAGTTGGAAGCCCCCTTGGGAATCAGTGATCACAGTGTATTGATCTTTGAGTACCTGGTAGAGCTAGGAATTCTCCCCCAAAAAGTACTGGGAAACAAAGGGCTGGCATACCGAAAGGGAAATTATTATGAGATGAGAAAATTCATAAGGGATATACCATAGGACACAGAACTCAGAACTAAGTCCGCACAAGACATGATGAACTATGTCACCCAAAAGTGTCAGGAGGCAGTGTTACGGACCCGAGTCCAGCGTCCGAGCACGGAGCAGTGACGACCGCGCCATCTGTGGGTCAGCTCCCAAAACCCCCTCCAAATGGACGACGCCATCTAGTGAGGACGAGAAATACCAGCCACAAGGGCTAGTTTCCCGTCCTGATCAGCTCATAACACAGCCGCTGCTGACCTCTGGTGAGGTGACGCTTAGACAGCAACGCCATCTATGGAGTGGATAGGTGGGCGTTTGGGTCTAAGCCAGTGAGTGAGGTGCCCTAGATTGTCATTAGTACTGATGACGTGTCTGATTACAGAGTCGACCTGGGACTGCTGAATTGGACGTTAGATCGGTCTACCCAAGGCAGTCGAAGAGTCTCCACGTGTTTGCTGCAGCAGCTGTGAGTCACCCCCCCCCCCCCCCGGATGAACACTGTGGTGTTAACCTGCCTGTGACGTGGCAGTTGAGGGATTGTCGTACCCGGGGCTGACTGGTGGAGACGCTTAACCACTGGGGTGTTGTGGTGAGGAGAGTGATCTGTGGGATCAAACGAGGCTCCTGACTAGGGCTCGCAACCCTAGTATCGGTCGTGGAGTGGCCTACGCAGCATTACTGATTGAAACCTGCCAGCTACAGGCTGGATTTGTGGTTGAAGGCCTCCACGACGGTGCCCCCAGTGGAACTGTGATTTGGTTGGCCTGTGGCCAGGGTAGACTCAAGAGAATCGAAGGATTCATTGTGAGGTCACAAGAGGACCAAGAGCTAAGCATCGTCGAGCACCGTGGAACACTCCGCATCTTCAGAGGAAGACCACATTGTATATAATAGTGTTTATACCTTCCCCGTGTGATAAGATATATATTATTTATGGTGATGGTGACAATTATATGTTTAAGTTTTTGCCTTTGTCTCCCTTCCCCTTTTATTTACTTGCGTTAGGGATCACATCCCTTGAAAGCCACTACTAACTTGGGGCCGGATACCTTACCTCTAACAATATCAGAGAAAGAACCCAGTTGCAACCCGAGAGGGCCGTAACATAATTGGCATCCCCAGCGGGACCCGACCCCTTGTCAAGTATGTTTGACAGGGGTGGTGAAGTGGCGTAATCCCTGTAAATAATTCCCCCTGTGTGTGACTATTAGGACGTTATACGTCCTGAGCGGTGCTCAGAGTGATTCAGTGCAACATTGTATAGCGAAGTGCTCGCTGTGATTAAGTGCAATATTGTGTAGTGTGGTGCCCGATGTGATTACGTGCAACATTGTATAGCGAAGTGCTCACTGTGATTAAATGCAATATTGTGTAGTGCGGTGCCCTGTGTAATTACGTGCAATATTGGCAAGTGAGGCGCTAGGTGCGATAAAGTGCAATATTGACGTAGAACAGTGCTCAGTGCGTTAAGTGCTAAAGTGAAGCGGTGTGTTAAGTACTAGTGTTCCATCTCAGTGACAATGGCAGAAAAATCGACCATCGACGATCTGGACGATGTTCAGGCTTTTCTGAACAGGGTGGACTGTCTTGCCAGATTAAAATATCTGGGGAAACAGGAACTCGAACTAGTTAGTGCCTACCTGGAGATCAAGATACGAGCCAGTGATTCCCGTGTGGAGATCTTGTCCAAGGTTCACAAGCATTTGAAGGCCGAGGAGAAACAGGAAGGCGAGGTGCATAGTATAAAAGAAGGTGACGAGATAGCTTCCACTGAAAAGGAAGGTAAGAGCAGTGATGTCGAAAGTGATGAAAGTGAACTAAATATGAGTTTACTTACTGTGAAAATGCGTGAACTAGAGATCCACCGTGAAATAGAATGGAAAAAGCTAGAAATCGCGAAAGAGAGAGAAGAGAAAGCTAGAGAGAGAGAAGGTAAGAAATTAGAAATGGAAAGAGAGAGACAAGAAATGGAAAGAGAGAGATTAGGAAAAGAATTAGAGATGAAGCGTTTAGAATTAGAAGAAAGGAAAGAAGAAAGAGAAAGAGAAGAACGAGAAAAAGAACGAGAAAGAGAGAGAGAAGAACGAGAAAAAGAACAAGAAAGAGAAAGAGAAGAACGAGAAAGAGAAAGAGAAGAACGAGAAAAAGAACGAGAAAGAGAAGAGAAACGAGAGAGAGAAGAACGAGACAGGCAAGAACGACGAGACAGAGAGGAAAGAGAGAGACAACATGAGCTAGAAGTATTGAGATTAGGCGGTGGTCGGAGACAAACAACTGGAACAAGTATTTTCGATCCGGTAAGGAATATCAAAATGGTCCCGAAGTTCAACGAGAAGGAAGTTTCGAAGTTCTTCGCGGCCTTCGAGAAAGTCGCAGCCTCTTTGGAGTGGGCAAAGGAGAATTGGGCCATCATGATACAGTCAGTTTTGACTGGGAAGGCCCAAATTGCCTACTCCACGTTGTCCCTTGACGACTCAGGCGATTATGACAAGGTGAAGAAGGTAGTGCTCATGGCTTACCAATTGGTACCCGAGGCGTACAGGCAGAAGTTCAGGAACCTGAAAAAAACCTCAGAGCACACATTCACCGAATTCGCCACAATCAAGGAGCGGCTTTTCCAAGAATGGTGTGCCTCTCGGAAGGTGGAGACCAAAGGAGACCTCGAGCAGCTCATACTGTTAGAGGACTTCAAGGATTGTTTGTCTGGAGACCTGAAGACGTACTTAGAGGAACAGCAGGTAGAGACCTTGAGTGCGGCAGCCACCATGGCTGAGGAATACATCCTGACGCATAGGCCTTCTTCTAAGTATGTCCCGAGGAATTACCCACGCCGGTTTGACAAACCTCGTCATGACGAAGAGGAGACCCCCGTTCCACATAGCGCTAAGAAGACGCCCCCAAGTAGCCCTCGAAGGACTAGTCCTAACAGTCCGAAACACCGGAGTCCGAGGAGGAATATGGTGTGCTGGACTTGCGGGCAGAAAGGGCATGTAGCTGCTATGTGCCGAGGCAGAAGAGGTAGCGGCCCACGTAGGGAGGTGATGTTGATGAGCTGTGTGACACTACCAGCAGGAAGCCAGTCTACGACTACGCAGGAAGAACCCAGATTGTTTTCCCCTCACACTTCAAGCGGGTATGTAACGAGTGATCATACTGGTAGATCAGTTGTAGTGCTCAGAGATAGTGGAGCAGCCCAGTCCCTGATCGTGAGGGACTCGTTACCCGAGGGAGTGAGTGTGGACGGGAGGCAAAAGGTTGTCCTGGTTGGGTTTCCTAGGACGCAGTACATCGCCCCCTTAGTGCCGGTACATCTCGACTCGCCTTACTTCAGCGGCACATGTGCATTGGCAGTAGTCGATACCCTCCCTATAGCTGGGATTGACGTGGTACTAGCCAACGACTTGGTGACAGATTGGAGCAACAATCATCCCAAGATTGTGGACGAGTCAGCCGGAACAGCAAGGTCCGAGGTAACGGCAGGCGTTGGTAATATCCAGGTACAGACAGACCCGGAATTAAGTAATATGTTTAATTTGTCCTCTACCCGACAGATTGAGAACGTTCTAGCAGAGTTTCCTGAATCGTTTCCCAACAAGAAGCATGAGGTTATGATGGCAGAAGCGACTGAGCGAGAAGAGAGGCCTCGTGTGCAAGTACCCACAGATATCAAAGAGTCTGGAGCGAAGGCGGATGTGTACTTGCGGTATGGCAAGGTACAGCGTTCATTGAACCGGCCAGAGATTCCCCAGACGTCGGAGGTATCCCTGAGTTAACCAAATGTTTCTTAGCGGTATTTTGTTTTATTCTCGTGTGTGCTCTCAGTAAGGACCAGTGGACGACCCGACGGATGGTGGCTCCCATGAACATCGTGAAGAGATCCCAAGGATTGGAGATTTGCACTGCAAGTGTTGCAGTCAAAGGAGGGACCTGGAAGGTCATGGTAGATACAGGAGGTACGAGATATGGTATTATGAGTGACTGTTTCCGACAGGTTGACACCCCCTGTGTGATTGCTGAGCCTAGATGCAGTGTTATGCGGAACGTTGGTCGACCTGACGGTGGCAGAGCGAATGCCATCTTCGATGTACGAACAGCCCCGTTGGAACTAGGTGTGGACCTAGTAGAGGCGTATGCTGTAAGTACTGACTTGCCCACTGTCGCTGTCACTCTAAATGATCAGACCCCTGTATTCCAGGTTCCTGTCTCCCTGAAGGACCGCCGGACCGGTACCAGAAATGCCGTCTGTGACCAGCCATCATCGGTGCCACGACACAGGGAACTGTCGAGTCACCCCAGATCGTGTCTACACCAATCCTTACTCGGGACACGTGAGATTATGCCCCTGCTTGACATCGCAGTGGAGATGTGGACGATTACATCAGGCAGATCATCGTCTTCCATCTGCAAGTTTCCTTCATGCCAGAGTTGCCCAGTGGGACAGTTCTGTGGACAAGACGGCCTCGCCACTCCAGTTCGTAATGTACGTGAATCCGTTTGGAAGAGTACCTATGTACTAATTTGGTTTGTTTTTTCTTTTATAGAAAACCAAACCAAATTCTTTTTGGTGGGGAGGTGTTACGGACCCGAGTCCAGCGTCCGAGCACGGAGCAGTGACGACCGCGCCATCTGTGGGTCAGCTCCCAAAACCCCCTCCAAATGGACGACGCCATCTAGTGAGGACGAGAAATACCAGCCACAAGGGCTAGTTTCCCGTCCTGATCAGTTCATAACACAGCCGCTGCTGACCTCTGGTGAGGTGGTGCTTAGACAGCAACGCCATCTATGGAGAGGATAGGTGGGCGTTTGGGTCTAAGCCAGTGAGTGAGGTGCCCTAGAGTGTCATTAGTACTGATGACGTGTCTGATTACAGAGTCGACCTGGGACTGCTGAATCGGACGTTAGATCGGTCTACCCAAGGCAGTCGAAGAGTCTCCACGTGTTTGCTGCAGCAGCTGTGAGTCACCCCCCCCCCCCCCCCGGATGAACACTCTGGTGTTAACCTGCCTGTGACGTGGCAGGTGAGGGATTGTCGTACCCGGGGCTGACTGGTGGAGACGCTTAACCACTGGGGTGTTGTGGTGAGGAGAGTGATCTGTGGGATCACACGAGGCTCCTGATTAGGGCTCGCAACCCTAGTATCGGTCGTGGAGTGGCCTACGCAGCGTTACTGATTGGAACCTGCCAGCTACAGGCTGTATTTGTGGTTGACAGCCTCCACGACGGTGCCCCCAGTGGAACTGTGATTTGGCTGGCCTGTGGCCAGGGTAGACTCAAGAGAATCGAAGGATTCATCGTGAGGCCACAAGAGGACCAAGAGCTAAGCATCGTCGGGCACCGTGGAACACTCCGCATCTTCAGAGGAAGACCATATTGTATATAATAGTGTTTATACCTCCCCCGTGTGATAAGATATATATTATTTATGGTGATGGTGACAATTATATGTTTAAGTTTTTGCCTTTGTCTCCCTTCCCCTTTTATTTACTTGCGTTACGGATCACATCCCTTGAAAGCCACTACTAACTTGGGGCCAGATACCCTACCTCTAACAATATCAGAGAAAGAACCCAGTTGCGACCCGAGAGGGCCGTAACAGGCAGTAAACAAATTTATCCCGGCCCAAAAGGAAAACTGAGAAGTAAATGAAGATTTCGCGGGTTAATAGGGCATGTTTGAAAGCAAAGGAACCAAACAAAAAGGCACGGAGGAACTTCCAAAATAACAGAACACCAGAAAGCAAAGAGAGATACCAGAGAACCAGGAAAGAGTATGTTAGTGTGAGAAGAGAAGCTGAGAAAAAGTATGAAAATGATATAGCTAATAATGCCAAAACCGAACCAAAGCTACTCCACAGTCACATCAGGAAGAAAACAACAGTGTTGGAACAGGTGATGAAACTTAGAACAGGCGAGGACAGGTACACAGAGAATGACAAACAGGTGTGTGAAGAACTCAACAAGAGGTTCCAGGAGGTCTTCACAATAGAACAAGGAGAGGTCACTGCACTAGGAGGTTCACTGGTGGCAGTAAACCAGGCGGCCTAGGAAGAGTTCGAAATTACAACAGATTAGGTCAAGAGTCACCTGTTGGAGCTTGACGTGAGGAAGGCTGTTGGCCCGAACGTAATCTAACCATGATTATTGAAAAAGTGTGCAGGAGTACTTTGCTTGCCACTCTCCATGTCGGAAAATCCGACACCATTTAATAATATTACATGCAGGCAGATGATATTGCTGCTGTATTGTATAAACAAGTTAACCCATAGAAAATGTAACTTGTAGTGGAAGTTCCCGTCTATAGAAAATGGGATATCATTGCCACATACTATTATAAATTCACCACCTATTATGGTGGGAATTATTCTTAAATACATTAGTCTTTGGACTTTACCATCATAAAAACATCTCATATAAATTCTCTTAATTATCAATATTAAAATAGAGTAAATGTGACCTTTCTATCACTTCCTGACATCTGGACAATGTAGGCCAGTAGCGTCAGTAGTGAGGGAGTGGTCAGCCATTGTTGTTGTTCTTAGACCAGAGGTGCACGGGAGCAAATTCGGCTCCGGTTAATTTCTCTTGGACGAAGTGTTATGTTAACCAAAGGTCTGCCATCATCAACATGCTGTCAACAAATACAAGGAAAGTGTTCTGCCGAAACCCATTTATCTAATCATTTTTGGCCATTAATGTCAGTAGATAGGGCGAGCCGGTTAGAATGCGAACAGCCTCTTAAAAAAAGGTAATTAAACCTTGGTCTTTCTGATTCATGGTAGAGTGTTTTCTCTGATATAGCTGTCATATATTAGGATTCTGGCTTTCAGCAATCGCCCTATAAATTCAATATAAACCCCCTAATGTGTAGAGGATCGATTTGTGAGATTATTGCAGAAATACAGTCCACTTAACATCATACAAATTGCTATCGAAATATATAAATTAACGTAAATATAAATTCTATATAAATTAAATAAATTATAAATCTCACAGGTCGGTTCCCACATTATTTGGTCCATCGAAACAGGATTATTTGGACCTTCAGAACCAGATTATTTGGTCCTTTGAACCCACATTATTGGTCATCTTTGAGTCGGATGACAGATTATTTGGTCATCTTAGTACCGGATGAACCAGTTAGCCAGTGGATTCATTAAATATACTAGTGCAGTGTGATTTATACAAAGCCAGTCGAAGACGGCGGCGTTGCTTCGAGCGAGCTCAAGAGCCCCCAACTCAGTCCAGCTTCAGTCAGCAGTTTCAGGGTCACCCACAGATATTTGGTGGCGTGTTATTCCGTGAAATGACAGCGCTAATATTGAAGCCAGCCAAATTAGTGGCTGTGTCCTCCCGAGATTGTTCACGGATTTCGTGGTGTTAAATTTCGCGAGAGATTATCCACGAATTTTGTGGAGTTAATTTTGCGAGGCCACTAATAATATTTAATACTTCTTGATAATATTAGAAGTTTCATAGAGGCTAATTAAGAGGCTATTATCAATAATTGTGTATATTATTTCTCCAAAATAGAGAATTATTTAATATATATTGCACTAGTGTTCACAATATAATATTTACTAATTGCCAACCCACAACAGGGTAGGATATTACCATTGACTAGTTGAACTATTTATTGTTCATCCTAGTCCCATTATTACCATAGTCTAGTTGTACTATATTAAACAACCCAGCACCATTAATGAATGGTGAAGGCCCTATTTTGGGTATAATTGTTACCAACTCGAGCTCAGTTGTATATATAATAATTTACTTATGATCATTACACCTTTGAGTGATTAATTAGTGTCTATACCATCCTAGGGTGATATAGAAGAGCTAACCTAAAGGTACTTCCAGTGACACTGGTTTATCACTCAAATCATTAGTGTGTATATATATAATGTGTATTAATTTTAAGTGCTAACCTCTAGTAGAGGTAGGATTACAGCCTAGTGGGTGCAGAATTTTATCCTAGGCTACCATCAGTACTTGCTTACAATTTATGAGCCAGTGGTGCCCAATTAACAAGTCACCATGACTAATCCACAAAAAGCAAAGCGTGCTTTAGTAGCAAGTAAACGTCAACTGACAAGAGATCTCGACCAATATGAACAGTTGTTATATGAGCCTGTAATTAATTATCGTCGGTTGAAAATACCACTGTTACAGATTCAAACCCAATTACATATATTGAAAGCAAATAGGAAATCTTACCAAAATCAGGTCCACGACGACGACGACATAGTAGTTGAAGATGTGGAACCATTCCTGTCTGACCCAGCACAATATGAAGAATAAACTCAAGCCAGGTTGGAACATTTACACAGGATAATTGAATCAGAACAACTAGCCAGTACATCAAATAAAGTAGATAATGTCATGGATGATCTGGATCTTTTTGAGAATAAATGTCAGGCCAGATTAGATCCTTTAATCAACAAGGATAAAGCTTCACCCACTACAGCTTCACCTAATATTATACCACCAGAAATTAAGCAGTTCTCAGATAATTTATCCACAGTCTCTGTGGATTCTGAAAACCCAATACCTGAGGCTACTAAGTTAACATGCCTCCAAACTTAAATTAAAGGTGAAGCTGAACCAGTAGTAGAAAATGTAAATGAAAATAGCGACAGCACTAATTTCCCAGTCCAGCTTCCTAGGAATAATGCTGGCAATGAGAAAAATGTCCTACATTTAATACTACAATTGCTGGACTTACCTCAACCTGATCGGACTGCTGACTCATTACAATCCTTCAGCATGGAGTTTGAGTCACTACTAAGAACATTCAGTCTTAAGGTTGATATAACTACTCGTGAATGGATGACCAAAGTAGTCCTTCAACGAAAATTGTCCAGCAATGTACTAGATGAATTATACGCACATCAGCATAACACCATCCTGACAGTACAGGACATCACTGAAGGTTTACATTCCATCATAAACAAACGACGTGCAAATGGGGAAGTTAAAGCCTCATGCAAGCCTTCAGAAATAGAAAATAATAGTCAAATAAAGGGTAAAACAACTACCCCAAATAAACATCAACCAATTACTCTAACATCAAGTTGCAGAAAATCTGACAATGCAGCAGAATCCTCCAAGCCTACTGTTACTAGTTCACCCAAACCGGTAACTTCCAAACGTGCAGTAGGCTGGGGGACATATATGTTCTGCAAAAAGAAACATTCAACATAATGTTGTGCTAATTATCCAACCAGAGACACTCGTATTGAGCGACTCCAGGAATTAGGGAGATGTGCAAGGTGTCTCAAGTCACACAACATGGACTATTGTGATACCCAATTCAACACCTGCAACAGGTATAAAAGAGGTAGGCACCATGCAACACTGTGCAAACATACGAAATTAACGTATTCAAGACCCAAGGTGGAAGATAGCATTCCCACCACAGTACAGTACTGCAAGGAGCAACAAACGAAGAGTGTCCAATCGGCAAAGTCTAAAGGTAATACGACTTGCCTACTGCCAAAATTACCATCCTGAACAAGAGGGCCAAGGTCCATACCCGTGGGTTGTTTGACCAAGGGTCCCAGAGAACATATGTCACTAAAGAGTTGGCAGATGAACTACAATGAAGGCCTGTAGCCCAGACGTCATTCAACATCTCAGGGTTTATAACACATGCGGGTCCTCAAGTCTACCAGGTGGTACAACCATCAGTACGTTTAGGCAGGTACGTCTGTCGAGTACAAGCAATTGTGGTGGACAAAATACCAGTAGACCTACAAGTTCAAGGTCTGACAGCAACAGCCAAATTCCTGAGAAATAGAGGAATAAAATTGGCAGATAATATTAAGTCTGATCACCTCACCGACTTCAGTCTCATTGTAGGGACAGACTATTGCCATCGATTCATCGGTAGCCCTACTAAATATCAGGGCATAACCATGTTAAATTCTGCAGGAGGTAAATTACTCTCAGGTCCAGTATTAAGCCTGAGGAGACCTATGCCTGCAGATAAACAATACCAGTAGAAATCTAAATTTGTCAGCTGATTATATTTCTCCAGTAGCATTATACTAAGGAGATTACAGCTGACTATAGCAAAAGAGGTTGATGTTAATATCATCATTTTAAAGCTGAAGATGAGTTCATGAGGCTTCAGTGGCAAATCAGTGATCAGTAGCCTAAACAGCTACAAGTCACTGCGACCAATGTCACTGAACCCACTGCAGTCTCAGAACCATACTTAGCTTTAATGATGGGCTATTCAATCCTCTTAATCAATTAACTAAATTAAACCACAATAAATCTGACAACTGATTTGATACATTTATTATTTAATCAAGATGTATTCCATGGGCCTCAGTGTTTATTTATCAGTGACCAGTTACCTGAACAATTTCAAGTTATATCTAATGTCACTGATCTTACTGCAGTCCCTGAATCATACTTGACTGTAGTACTTGATCACATTCAGTCTTCTGGGTTAAATAATAAGTATTTAGGCTTGAATTTTAGCCTTTCAAGAGTTAACAGGGAAATTAAATTGCATTAGACTTCTAACCTCTGCAACTCTAGTACGGGACATCCGTCCTGTACGAACAGACGCACAAATGTGTGATTAATAACTACTAACATCAAATTAATCTAATAATTCGAAGGAGGAGTATCGGTGTTCGTCTGTTCTAAATAGGATTGCGACCCGTGAGCAGCCCCCGGGGAATTATGTCGGAAAATCCGACACCATTTAATATTATTACATGCAGGCAGATAATATTGCTGCTGTATTGTATAAACAAGTTAACCCATAGAAAATGTAACTTGTAGTGGAACTTTCCGTCTATAGAAAACGGGATATCATTGCCACATACTATTATAAATTCACCACCAATTATGGTGGGAATTATTCTTAAATACATTAGTCTTTGGACTTTACCATCATTAAAACATCTCATATAAATTAACTTAATTATCAATATTAAAATAGAGTAAATGTGACCTTTCTATCACTTCCTGACATCTGGACAATGTAGGCCAGTAGCGTCAGTGGTGAGGGAGTGGTCAGCCATTGTTGTTGTTCTTAGACCAGAGGTGCACGGGAGCAAATTCGGCTCCTGTTAATTTCTCTTGGACAAAGTGTTATGGGAACGAAAGGTCTGCCATCATCAACACGCTGTCAACAAATACAAGGAAAGTGTTTTGCCGAAACTCATTTATCTAATCATTTATGCCCATTAATGCCAGTAGATAGGGCGAGCCGGTTAGAATGCGAACAGCCTCTCAAAAAAGGTAATTAAACCTTGGTCTTTCTGATTCATTGTACAGTGTTTTCTCTGATATAGCTGTCATATATTAGGATTCTGGCTTTTAGCTAGCGCCCTATAAATTCAATATAAACCCCCCTAATGTGTAGTGGATCGATTTGTGAGATTATTGCAGAAATACAGTCCACTTAACATCATACAAATTGCTATCGAAATATATAAATTAACGTAAATATAAAGTCTATATAATTTCATATAAATTAAATAAATATAAATCTCACAGGTCGGTTCCCACACTCCATAGTGTATAGTAGGTCACTGGAGACAGGGACCTTCCAGAAATATGGAAGACGGCTAATGTAGTCCCAATATACAAAAAGGGTGACAGACAAGAAACACTGAACTAAAGGCCAGTGTCCTTAACTTGTATACCACGCAAGGTGATGGAGAAGATCATGAGAAAAAACCTAATAACACATCTGGTGAGAAGCGGCTACGTGACGACCTATCAACATGGGTTCAGGGAGGGTAAATCTTGCCTTACAGGCTTAATAGAATTCTATGATCAGATGAAAAAGATTAAGCAAGAAAGAGAAGGATGGGTATTGTTATAGTACTGTGGGTTGTGTAGTCGTCGTTGATCCTTCTCTACGGACAACCCAACCCACAACTCGGTAGAGTACTTATACCTCACTAGGAGATCATCCTTGGCGCTTCTGGCTCTTGGAGAGGGGCTCAACATCACACGTTTAGGGGATGCGGCTCCAACACTTAGCCTCGTTGTCACGTGCACACACCCACTCGAACGGCTGTGACTCCCCACTCTCTCCTTATGAGATATGATCTCCTCAATCCCCTATGACTTGCTAGTATTACCTTCTACCACAGCAGTGGTTCTTGGTTCTTTCTCTCTCTCTCTCCTTCTTTACTACCTCCTGGGAAGCCTCACTAGGACAAGAGCAAACACCAGCAAATTGGGATACATTTACTGGACAAAGCACATACACGATACATACACACATGTAATAATAATGAATCCTATACTCTATAATATTACAATCAGGGTGCACTCCAACACCATCAGAACTCTATTATCAGCTTATCAAGTGGTATCCTATCTTCTGATTCACCACCTGATACTATCAAGCTCCTCAAGTAGATCAAGTCTACATACACTGTTGCACTATCAACAAGAGGAATATATATATACATATATATCTATAAATGTGTACAATGAAAATCAGCATGTGAATGCAATAACATGTATCAGTATAAATGTTCCTTGATACACAACAATGATCAATCGATCACTCTATCAGTCCTCGAACACATACATCTGTAGGTAATCAAGCCTACAACTGTAACTCTAAACTTCAGTATAAAACACTCCTTGACATATGAATGCAAACAGTCACTCACCTCTCACTGCGTCTTGCACGCTAATGACAAACAAACACTATCAACTCCCTACAAGTAATCCACTAGAACTTCCCTTCCACCTCTGGAAGTTCACTACCCTGATATCTTCAGGTTCTTCCGGGCTTCACTACCAGGATCCTCTGCAGCTCCTCCAGGCTGCTACCATGAAGTTTCCTTGAGCAACTACGGTGCTTCATCCTTCTGCTAGGGTCCTCCACAGCTCTCTTGGCTGCTACACCATGAAGTTTCCTCGAGCAACTATGGTGCTTCTCCACCTCTACAGAAACACGTGACACTCCTCTTCACTGCTTCTCCTCACAGCTCGAGGTCCTCTGCTCCACTACCTTGGAGTCTCATCAACTACTTCATCTGTGCTGGCTTCGAAGTTCTCAGCAACTTCTTCCCCAAAGACAAACCTGCAACCCATCGAAATTCCAAAAAAAAATTGTTTACACTTCAACACATAAACAAAAATAATCACACAATATGTTTGCCTCAAACCTCTATCTGTCCTCTGCATACAGTGAGAGTGGAGTGGACTCCACCGATTTGGGCGGGTCCATACTCCACCTCACCCGGCAGGCCTCCTCACTCAGGGAGAGTCCTTCACCGTTAGGAGCTGGCTCCCTCAGTTGCCGGCCTCAGAGGGGACGGACGTCGCTCCGTGTTCCTCCCTCTCCACTCTCTTATTTCAGGCCTTCTGCCTTATTAAAACATGCCTAACTTATCAATAAACATTGCTACTGTCTCTGGGCACACGACCAACTACAAGCAATCACTATGAACTGGCGTATATCGTGCTTACCACAGATTGTCTGGTCGAGGGCGCTCCTCCCTCTGACGAAGCTTGGTCAGGGCGCTTCCACGGCCCACAATAATGCCTCTGGGCGGTTTAATAAACACTTCTCATCGCCCACGACTTGAGACCACACGTCCCCAGCTCGATTCCACAGCTGGTACGTCTTCACACTTCTCTTCTCTTCGAGATATATCACTAGGGGTTCCCTTCTGACGGGAGCTCAACGGAGCGCGGCTTTCCCCTGCGATGTCTGGCACTCAAGTGAGGTCAAAGCCCCTCCAGAAGCGAGCCTCACGCCTCCAGCAAAATGTCCACATCTCCTAGCCAGTCATTTATCTGTTTTCTTCTTCATTGCCCATAATCTCAAATTGTTATATATATCCAAGCAACTATTTTACATATGTGCTATCACCTCCATATTTGCTAGACCTTCTAATCAGGTCAGGCTTGATGAATAACTCTCAAGGGGCGAGACTCGTTTCTCCAGCAGGCTGAGATCATAACAGTATACTGCATTTTCTTTGACTATCGGAAAGCCTTTGACACAGTACCCCATAAGAGGCTGATGCATAAGCTGGAGAAACAGGCAAGAATAACTGGCAGGGCGCTCCAGTGGATGAGGGACTATCTAAGCAATAGGAAGCAGAGAGTTACAGTGAGGGGTTAGACCTCAGATTGGCGTGAAGTCCTGTTTCTGATATATGTAAATGATCTCTTGGAGGGTATAGACTCATTCCTCTCAATGTTTGCTGACGATCCCAAAATTATGAGAAGGATTAAGACAGGAGGACAGCTTGAGGCTTCAAGAAGACCTGGACAAGCTGCAGGAAATATCGAGCAAATTTTTGTTAGAGTTTAACACAAGCAAATGTAATGTAATGAAGAGAGGTGTAGGGAGCAGGAGACCAGATACAAGGTATCATTTGGAAGATGAAATATTTCAAAAGTCAGAGATAAAGAAAGACCTGGGGGTTTGATATGACACCAGACCTGTCCATTGAAGCCCATATCAAAAGGATAACATCAGCGGCATATGCCAGGTTTGCTAACATAATAACGGGCTTTAGAAACTTGTGTAAGGAATCTTTTAGAATTTTGTATACCACATATATCAGACCAAACCTGAAGTATGCGACTCCAGCATGGAGTCCATATCTAGTCAAGCTTAAGATTAAACTAGAAAAGGTTCAAAGGTTTTCCACCAGACTAGTACACGAACAGAGAGGTATGAACTACAAGGAGAGACTACGGGAATTAAACCTCACGTCACTGGGAGACAGAAGAGTTAGAGGGGACATGATGACCACATACAAGATTCTGAGAGGAATTGATAGGGTAGATAAAGACAGACTATTTAACACAAGGGGCACACGCACTAGGGGACACAGGTGGAAATTGAGTGCCCAAATAATTCATAGAGACGTTAGAAAGATTTTTTCAGTGTCAGAGAAGTAGACAAATGGAATGCATTAAGAAGTGAGGTACTGGAGGCAGGCTCCATACACAGCTTCAAGTGTAGATATGATGGAGCCCAGTAAACTCAGGTACCTGTACAATAGTTGATTGACAGTTGGGAGGCGGGACCAAAGAGCTAGAGCTCAACCCCCGCAAGCACAAATTGGTGAGTACAAACACACCCACACACACACACACACACACACACACACACACACACACACACACACACACACACACACACACACACACACACACACACACACACACATACACACACACACTCACAATCACATACACAAATGTGTATGTGATTTATGTTCAACACCAAAACTTGCCGGTGAACTCTTTCTAAGGACTGTATGTCTTATTTGGGCACTTAATTTCCATCTGTGTTCCCATGTGCTTGTGCCCCTTGTGGTAAATAGTCTGTCTTTATCTACCCTATCAATGCCTCTGAGAATCTTGTTTGTGGTGATCATGTCCCCTATAACTCTTGAAACTTGTGCAAGGAATCGTTCAGGACCTTCTACACCACTTATGTCAGACCAATTCTGGAATACGCAGCTCCAGCCTGGAGTCCATACCCAGTTAAACACATGACAAAGTTAGAGAAGATTCAGCGGTATGCCACCAGACTCGTCCAGGAACTGAGAGGAATGAGCTACGGGGAAAGGCTAAAGGAGCTGAACCTCACGTCCCTGGGAAAACAGAAGAGTAAGGGGAGACATGATAACCATCTACAAAATTCTCAGGGGAATTGACAGGGTGGACAAACACAAACTCTTCAGCACGGGTGGGACACGAACAAGGGGACACAGGTGGAAACTTAGTACCCAGATGAGTCACAGAGATGTTAGAAAGATTTTTTTCAATGTCAGAGTAGTTAATAAATGGAATGCTCAAGAAAGTGATGTGGTGGAGGCTGACTCCATACACAGTTTCAAGTGTAGATATGATAGAGCACAGTAGGCTCAGGAATCTGTACATCAGTACATTGACAGTTGAGAGGCGGGACCAACGAGCCAGATCTCAACTCCCACAAGCACAACTAGGCGAGTACACATATATTTACCTCTATCCTGCGGCTTCTGAGATTAATGACGTCATGGAAAACTTAAACCTAGAAACACAGCTCCTCCTCCTCGTATCTCCTCCCGGGGTGACCACGAGGAGACGCCAGCTGGCCGCTCAGAACCCAGCTATCACACTCAGAACCCAGCCATCACCCTCAGAACCCAGCCATCACACTCGGAACCCAGCCATCACCCTCAGAACCCAGCCATCACCCTCAGAACCCAGCCATCACCCTCAGAACCCAGCCATCACACTCGGAACCCAGCCATCACCCTCAGAACCCAGCCATCACCCTCAGAACCCAGCCATTACACTCAGAACCCAGCAATGACACTCAGAAACCAGCCATGAGACTCAGAACCCAGCCATCACATTCAGAACTCAACCATCACATTCAGAACTCAGCCATCGCACTCAAAATCCACCCATCACACTCAGAACCCACCTATCACATTCAGAACCCAGCCATTACTCTCAGAACCCAGTTATCACACTCAGAACCCAGTTATCACAATCAGAACCCAGTTATCACACTCAGAACCCAGCAATCGCACTCAGAACCCAACCATCACACTCAGAACCCAGCCATCACCCTCAGAACCCAACCATCACACTCGAAACCCAGCCATCACCCTCAGAACCCAGCCATTACACTCAGAACCCAGCAATGACACTCAGAAACCAGCCATGAGACTCAGAACCCAGCCATCACACTCAGAACCCAGCCATCACACTCAGAACCCAGCCGTCACACTCAAAACCCAGCCATCACACTCAGAACCCAGCCATGACATTCAGAACCCAGCCATCACACTCAGAACCCAGCCGTCACACTCAAAACCCAGCCATCACACGCAGAACCCAGCCACTCGGAAACCAACCATCACAATCAGAACCCAATTATCACACTTAGAACCCAGCCATCACACTCGGAACCCAGCCATCACACTCAGAACCCAGACAACCCATTCAAAACAAAACCATCACATTCAGAACCAAACCATCACACTCAGAACCCAGCAATCACACTCAAAACCCAGCCATCACACGCAGAACCCAGCCACTCGGAAACCAGCCATCACAATCAGAACCCAGCCATCAAACTCAGAACCCAGCCATCACACTCAGAACCCAGCCATCACATTCAGAACCCAGCCATCACACTCAGAACCTAACCATCACACTCAGAACCCAGCCATCACAATCAGAACCCAGCTATCACATTCAGAACCCAGCCATCACATTCAGAACCCAGCCATTACACTCAGAACCCAGCCATCACACTCAGAACCCCAGCCATCACACTCAGAACCCAGCCATCACACTCAGAACCCAGCCATCACACTCAGAACTCAGCCATCTCATTCAGAACCCAGCCATCACACTCAGAACCTAACCATCACACTCAGAACCCAGCTATCACACTCAGAACCTAACCATCACACTCAGAACCCAGCCATCACACTCAGAACCCAGCCATCACACACAGAACCCAATTATCACACTCAGAACCCAGCCATCACACTCAGAACCCAGCCATCACACTCAGAACCCAGCCATCACACTCAGAAACCCAGCCATCACACACAGAACCCAATTATCACACTCAGAACCCAGCCATCACACTCAGAACCCAGCCATCACACTCAGAACCCGGCCATCACACTCAGAACCAAACCATCACACTCAGAACCCAGCCATCACACTCAGAACCTAACCATCACACTCAGAGCCCAGCCATCACACTCAGAACCAAACCATCACACTCAGAACCCAGCCATCACACTCAGAACCCAGCCATCACACTCAGAACCTAACCATCACACTCAGAACCCAGCCATCACACTCAGAACCAAACCATCACACTCAGAACCTAGCCATCACACTCAGAACCTAGCCATCACACTCAGAACCCAGCCATCACACACAGAACACAATTATCACACTCAGAACCCAGCCATCACACTCAGAACCCAGCCATCACACTCAGAACCCGGCCATCACACTCAGAACCAAACCATCACACTCAGAACCCAGCCATCACACTCAGAACCTAACCATCACACTCAGAACCCAGCCATCACACTCAGAACCAAACCATCACACTCAGAACCCAGCCATCACACTCAGAACCCAGCCATCACACTCAGAACCTAACCATCACACTCAGAACCCAGCCATCACACTCAGAACCTAACCATCACACTCAGAACCCAGCCATCACACTCAGAACCAAACCGTCACACTCAGAACCCAGCCATCACACTCAGAACCAAACCATCACACTCAGAACCCAGCCATCACACTCAGAACCAAACCATCACACTCAGAACCCAGCCATCACCATCAGAAGCTGACATCATTCTCAACCTAACCAATACAATAAAAGTTTGACCAAAAATCATCACAACGTATGTACGTTTTTCGAACAGTGTTTCGTTCACGTCCTGTGTTCGAATTGCCTATTTCTATGTGCTTCAACCACGTACTACACATACCAATAATTTCGAAAAAAAAAATTAACTTTATCCAACTATTAGCAATTAACTGTTTAATTAAATAACTATTCTAGTATGTAACAATATTAACTTATATATGAGAAAATGCAAATGAATACGTAGTACGTTAACAATGGTGAAGGCAACCAGGCTAGACATCCCTAGCCTGAGGACAGGTTGGACAACCCTAGCCTGAGGACAGGTTGGGCAACCCCCAGCCTGAGGACAGGTTGGGCAGCCCCAGCCTGAGGACAGGTTGGACAACCCCTAGCCTGAGGACAGGTTGGACAACCCCTAGCCTGAGGACAGGTTGGGCAACCCCCAGCCTGAGGACAGGTTGGGCAGCCCCAGCCTGAGGACAGGTTGGACAACCCTAGCCTGAGGACAGGTTGGACAACCCCTAGCCTGAGGACAGGTTGGACAACCCTAGCCTGAGGACAGGTTGGGCAGCCCTAGCCTGAGGACAGGTTGGACAACCCCTAGCCTGAGGACAGGTTGGGCAACCCCCAGCCTGAGGACAGGTTGGGCAGCCCCAGCCAGAGGACAGGTTGGACAACCCCTAGCCTGAGGACAGGTTGGGCAACCCTAGCCTGAGGACAAGTTGGGCAGCCCTAGCCTGAGGACCAGTTAGGCAACCCTTGCCTGAGGACAGGTTGGACAACCCTAGCCTGAGGAGAGTGTGGGCAACGCTAGCCTGAGGACAGGTTGGGCAACCCTAGCCTGAGGACAGGGTAGGCAACCCTAGCCTGAAGACAGGTTGGACAACCCTAGCCTG
This sequence comes from Procambarus clarkii, assembly GCF_040958095.1. NCBI lineage: Eukaryota > Metazoa > Arthropoda > Malacostraca > Decapoda > Cambaridae > Procambarus > Procambarus clarkii. The sequence goes on along the minus strand of NC_091234.1, from coordinate 2,429,146 downwards.
AGGACAGGTTGGGCAACCCTAGCCTGAGGACAGGGTAGGCAACCCTAGCCTGAAGACAGGTTGGACAACCCTAGCCTGAGGACAGGTTGGGCAACCCTAGCCTGAGGACAGGTTGGACAACCCTAGCCTGAGGACAGGTTGGGCAACCCTAGCCTGAAGACAGGTTGGACAACCCTAGCCTGTGGACAGGTTGGGCAACCCTAGCCTGAAGACAGGTTGGACAACCCTAGCCTGTGGACAGGTTGGACAACCCTAGCCTGAAGACAGGTTGGGCAACCCTAGCCTGAGGACAGGTTGGACAACCCTAGCCTGAGGAGAGTGTGGGCAACCCTAGCCTGAAGACAGGTTGGACAACCCTAGCCTGTGGACAGGATGGGTAACCTTAGCCTGAAGACAGGTTGGACAATTCTAGCCTGAGGACAGGTTGGGCAACCCTAGCCTGAGGACAGGTTGGACAACCCTAGCCTGAGGACAGGTTGGGCAGCCCTAGCCTTAGGACCAGTTAGGCAACCCTAGCCTGAGGACAGGTTGGGCAGCCCTAGCCTGAGGACAGGTTGGGCAACCCTAGCCTGAGGACAGGTTGGACAACCCTAGCCTGAGGACAGGTTGGGCAGCCCTAGCCTGAGGACAGGTTGGGCAGCCCTAGCCTGAGGACCAGTTAGGCAACCCTAGCCTGACGACACGTTGGGCAACCCTAGCCTGAGGACAGGTTGGGCAACCCTAGCCTGAGGACAGGTTGGACAACCCTAGCTTGAGGACAGGTTGGGCAGCCCTAGCCTGAGGACCAGTTAGGCAACCCTAGCCTGAGGACAGGTTGGGCAGCCCTAGCCTGAGGACAGGTTGGGCAACCCCCGGCCTGAGGACCGGTTGGGCAGCCCTAGCCTGAGGACCAGTTAGGCAACTCTAGCCTGAGGACAGGTTGGACAACCCTAGCCTGAGGAGAGTTTGGGCAACCCTAGCCTGAGGACAGGTTGGACAACCCTAGCCTGAGGAGAGTTTGGGCAGCACTAGCCTGAAGACAGGTTGGACAACCCTAGCCTGAGGAGAGTTTGGGCAACACTAGCCTGAAGACAGGTTGGACAACCCTAGCCTGAGGACAGGTTGGGCAACCCTAGCCTGAAGACAGGTTGGAGAACCCTAGCCTGTGGACAGGTTGGGCAACCCTAGCCTGAGGACAGGTTGGGCAACCCTAGCCTGAGGACAGGTTGGTTAACCCTAGCCTGAGGACAGGGTAGGCCACCCTAGCCTGAAGACAGGTTGGACAACCCTAGCCTGTGGACAGGGTGGGCAACCCTAGCCTGAGGACAGGTTGGGCAACCCTAGCCTGAGGACCAGTTGGGCAACCCTTGCCTGAGGACCAGTTGGGCAACCCCCAGCCTGAGGACAGGATGGGTATCTCTAGCCAGAGGATTGGTTTGGTAACCCTAGCCTGTGGACAGGATGAGCAACCCTAGCCTGAGGACAGGATGAGCAACCCTAGCCTGAGGACAGGATGAGCAACCCTAGCCTGAGGACAGGATGAGCAACCCTAGCCTGAGGACAGGATGAGCAACCCTAGCCTGAGGACAGGATGGAAGCCTTGAACCAAGCATTTCTTTGTCGTATGTTATGAATTTTACCCGTAAATGGGTAAGGTTGTGTCAGGCAGATAACACGTAGGACAGCCAAGACTATAACAGTGTCCATAACGTAGTGTACAGCACGAGTGCACCGAACGGGGGATTGGTGTAAGAGTATGTAAGAATTGTAATTTCGATTGTAATTTGTATCGTGGGAGTACATCGGATTGGGATTAGTGTACAGAGAGACATGAAGGATTCTAGTTTCGGACAAGTGTTGTAGTCCTTATACCAGCACACAGACTGGAACTGGCGTACAGGAGGAAATGATGATACGGGTTTTTGATAGATTTTGTACTTACGCTAGAGAGTGCACTGAGGTAGAACTGTTGTCCAGAGGGGAAGGGATGGTACAAGTTTCGAAACAGCCTTAGACGTACCTGTGGGAGTAAAACAAACATGGATTAGAAAAAGGGAGTGAGGAGAGATTTAGGTTATTGGCCAATAATTTTGCTATCTATAAATTTTTCTAAATCACATCATGTTGAAATTATTCGCGTGTGTAATTATAAGGAGAAAGCGCTATATGTCTGGGAAGTTTTTCATGAGTAGATTTCCATGAAAGTAGAGTAGATTCATGAGTAGAGTAAAAAAAACGGCCAATGCCAGTCTACTCATGAAAAACTCCCCAGACAACTAGCAGAACACCTTGAAGGAAACCTACGTCGTCTATCCCTTTAAATGCCCACTTGGGGACTGTTAGCCCCAGAGAACTCAGTATATAGGCAAGACAACAAAATCTCTTTCCAGGCGATTAACGGTGCATAAACAACAGGGCTCCATTTTTTTTATTGGTGTTAAAATTAACGTAGATATATGACCGAACCTAACCAACCCTACCTAACCTAACCTAACCTATCTTTATAGGTTAGGTTGGGTTAGGTAGCCGAAAAAGCTAGGTTAGGTTAGGTTAGGTTAGGTAGGTTAGGTAGTCGAAAAAAATTAATTCATGAAAACTTGGCTTATTAGGCAAATCGGGCCTTGCATAGTAGGCTGAGAAGCGCATTCTGGCTACTAGGTACGACATATATATATATATATATATATATATATATATATATATATATATATATATATATATATATATATATATATATATATATATATATATATATATATATGTCGTACCTAGTAGCCAGAACTCACTTCTCAGCCTACTATGCAAGGCCCGATTTGCCTAAAAAGCCAAGTTTTCATGAATTAATGTTTTTTCGTCTACCTAACCTACCTAACCTAACCTAACTTAGCTTTTTTTGGCTACCTAACCTAACCTTACCTATATATATAGGTTAGGTTAGGTTAGGTAGGGTTGGTTAGGTTCGGTCATATATGTACGTTAATTTTAACTCCAATAAAAAAAAATGACCTCATACATAGTAAAAAGGGTAGCTTTATCATTTCATAAGAAAAAAATTATAGTAAATATATAAATTCAGGAAAACTTGGCTTATTAGGCAAATCGGGCCTTGAATAGTAGGCTGAGAAGTGAGTTCTGGCTACTAGGTACGACATATATATATATATATATATATATATATATATATATATATATATATATATATATATATATATATATATATATATATATATATATATATATATATATATATTGTTGAATATGACCGAATAGGTAAGATTAATAATCTTATATATATATATATATATATATATATATATATATATATATATATATATATATATATATATATATATATATATATATATATATATATATATATAAGCAAAACATATATCAACAGGATTAGGCAAAACAACGTTCTACAATTTTCTTGTTACTTTATCAAATGTTTAAAATTAACTATTTCTGCGTTCAAATACATATTGATCCGCGTTCTGAGTAATATTTTACAACTAATTTTCCAGTTTTTGTAAATAATTGACTGTTAAAAATGAAATGGGTGCGAGTTGTGGAGGCCCAGACCACTGACCTCATGGAATTGACATATATATCTGCTATACAACAGAACATGTTAAAAATTATTTTGACGTTTAATTCCTTAATAACTTTTCCTCTATGAGGACGTAATTTTGTTGTAGTCTGTATACATGGCAGGGGGATATTTATGTTTGAAGTTTGCCAGCTTTCTTGCCTGCTACCTGCCGGTCTACCTGCCGGTCTACCTGCCTTCTTGCCTGCTTGCCTGATGCCTGCCTAACCGCACCCTCCCTCTGTTCCTTCCTCCTGCCAGAGTCGGCCATTTCCACTGACTTGGAAATGAACCGCGTCATGAAAATCTGGTTACGAGACCCGGGAACCTTCACGCATTGTTGATAATTACTGTGCCGCAGATTGTGAGAGATGAGCAGAGGAGATGCACCCTGAGAGAGCAAGAGAGAAAGAGAGAGAGAGAGAGAGAGAGAGAGAGAGAGAGAGAGAGAGAGAGAGAGAGAGAGAGAGAGAGAGAGAGAGAGTAAACAGAGAGAGAGATGAGAGAGAGAGAGATGAGAGAGAGAGAGAGAGAGAGAGAGAGAGAGAGAGAGAGAGAGAGAGAGAGAGAGAGAGAGAGAGAGAGAGAGAGAGAGAGAGAGAGAGAGCCTCGTGAAGTTTGCTCGCATCCAGGCGAGGCCAGAAGAATATTCAGACTTCAGTGTTGCTTATTCTCTAGTAAAACCTTCACAACTTCGACAATAACCACGAAGGCACCAAGCCGCTAAGGGAAGACAACGGAATCAAAGAACGTTATAATCAAGTTAAGCTCCTCATTACTTTCACTGCCCTTCATCACCTTCCGTGCCCTTCACCACCTTCCCTGCCCTTCACCATCTTCCCTGCCCTTCACCACCTTCCCTGCCCTTCACCACCTTCCCTGCCCTTCACCATCTCCCCTGCCCTTCACCACCTTGCCTGAGCTTCACTACCTCCCCTGCCCTTCACCACCTCCCCTGCCCTTCACTACCTTTCCAGCTTTCACCACCTTCGCTGCCTTTCACCACCCTCCCAACCCTTCACCACTTTCCCTGCCCTTCACCACCCTCCCTGCCCTTCACCACCCTCCCTGCCCTTCACCACCCTCTCTACCCTTCACCACTTTCCCTGCCCTTCACCACCTGTCCTGCCCTTCACCACCTTCCCTGCCCTTCACCACCTTCCCTACCTTTCACCACCTTCTCTCCCCTTCACCACCTTCCCTGCCCTTCACCACCCTCCCTGCCCTTCACCACCCTCCCTGCCCTTCACCACCCTCCCTGCCCTTCACCACCCTCCCTACCCTTCACCACTTTCCCTGCCCTTCACCACCTGTCCTGCCCTTCATCACCTTCCCTGCCCTTCACCACCATCCCTACCTTTCACCACCTTCCCTGCCCTTCACCACCCTCCCTGCCCTTCACCACCCTCCCTGCCCTTCACCACCCTCCCTACCCTTCACCACCTTCCCTACCTTTCACCACCTTCTCTACCCTTCACCACCTTCCCTGCCCTTCACCACCCTCCCTGCCCTTCACTACCCTCCCTGCCCTTCACCACCTTTCCTGCCCTTCACCACTTTCCCTGCCCTTCACCACCACCCCTGCCCTTCACCACCTTCCCTGCCCTTCACCACCTTCCCTGCCCTTCACCACCAACCCTGCCCTTCACCACCTTCCCTGCCCTTTACCACCTTCCCTGCCCTTCACCACCTTCCCTGCCCTTTACCACCTTCCCTGCCCTTCACCACCTTCCCTGCCCTTCACCACCCTCACTGCCCTTCACCACCTTCCCTACCCTTCACCACCACCCCAGCCCTTCACCACCTTCCCTGCCCTTCACCACCTTCCCTACCCTTCACCACCAACCCTGCCCTTCACCACCTTCCCTGCCCTTTACCACCTTCCCTGCCCTTCACCACCTTCCCTGCCCTTTACCACCTTCCCTGCCCTTCACCACCTTCCCTGCCCTTCACCACCCTCACTGCCCTTCACCACCTTCCCTACCCTTCACCACCACCCCAGCCCTTCACCACCTTCCCTGCCCTTCACCACCTTCCCTGCCCTTCACCACCTTCCCTGCCCTTCACCACCTTCCCTGCCCTTCACCACCTTCCCTGCCCTTCACCACCCTCACTGCCCTTCACCACCTTCCCTGCCCTTCACCACTTTCCCTGCCCTTCACCACCACCCCTGCCCTTCACCACCTTCCCTGCCCTTCACCACCTTCCCTGCCCTTCACCACCTTCCCTGCCTTTCACCACCCTCACTGCCCTTCACCACCTTCCCTACCCTTCACCACCACCCCTGCCCTTCACCTCCTTCCCTGCCCTTCACCACCTTCCCTGCCCTTCACCACCTTCCCTGCCCTTCACCACTTTCCCTACCCTTCACCACCACCCCTGCCCTTCACCACCTTCCCTGCCCTTCACCACCTTCCCTGCCCTTCACCACCTTCCCTGCCCTTCACCACCCTCACTGCCCTTCACCACCTTCCCTACCCTTCACCACCACCCCTGCCCTTCACCTCCTTCCCTGCCCTTCACCACCTTCCCTGCCCTTCACCACCTTCCCTGCCCTTCACCACCTTCCCTGCCCTTCACCACCTTCCCTGCCCTTCACCACTTTCCCTGCCCTTCACCACCACCCCTGCCCTTCACCACCTTCCCTGCCCTTCACCACCTTCCCTGCCCTTCACCACCTTCCCTGCCCTTCACCACCTTCCCTACCCTTCACCACCTTCCCTGCCCTTCACCACCCTCACTGCCCTTCACCACCCTCACTGCCCTTCACCACCTCCCCTGCCCTTCACCACCTTCCCTGCCCTTCACCACCTTCCCTGCCCTTCACCACCTTCCCTGCCCTTCACCACCTTCCCTGCCCTTCACCACCCTCACTGCCCTTCACCACCCTCAGTGCCCTTCACCACCTTCCCTGCCCTTCACCACCTTCCCTACCCTTCACCACCTTCCCTGCCCTTCACCACCCTCACTGCCCTTCACCACCCTCACTGCCCTTCACCACCTCCCCTGCCCTTCACCACCTTCCCTGCCCTTCACCACCTTCCCTGCCCTTCACCACCTTCCCTGCCCTTCACCACCTTCCCTGCCCTTCACCACCCTCACTGCCCTTCACCACCCTCAGTGCCCTTCACCACCCTCACTGCCCTTCACCACCTTCCTTACTCTTCATCACCTTTTGAACTCATCACCAGTTTCCCTTGTTCACTATACCTATCTTCAGTGCACATTGTCTTCATCAATACATGAACAATTTAAAAAAAAATTATTAATTGAGAAAACTACATGATTAACCAATTTTAGATAGAATGGATTGTAGTGTTTAGCCAGATTGGTGTTATTTGCCCTTTTATCATCAACCTATGATCATCCAGCACCAGCTGGCAGTTATCCTGCAAAGTTCGGTGAGTCTAGCCACAAGTCTCTAGCCTTCACAGATACACATGTAAACACACACACAGACACACACATACACACACTCACTCACACACACACACACACACACAGTAGGACGCAGGTAGTAGGCAGTAGAACGGCGGTCAGGGAGCAAGTGTAGGACGTGCGGTCCGCGAATTTCTTCAATATTCTCGGAATATTTCGGAGACCAAAACATAGTCTCGGAGACCAAAACAGTTTTTGGTCATATGAAGGGTACAGCAACGTAGTGATAACGCAACATAGTGAATTCTTATAACGTTTGATATGAAAAAAATTGAAAAAGAACGAGATTGTGGCAAGACGGTGGCACCAGAGGTCTGAGAAGGGAAGAGCTTGGACCACCAGTGGGAGGACCTCTGGCGGAGACGTCAACAATTAAGGCGGACATCGCTTCATAAATCACCTAATTGTGCTGTGGGA
>NC_091234.1:2416723-2419223 GCF_040958095.1 Procambarus clarkii | reverse complement strand
CTCACCCCTCTCCCCAGGACCTCTCTTCTCCCACATCCCTCAAGCCCTCCCCTCTTCCACATGCCTTCCCGTCTCTCCCACCCCCAAGCCCTCCCTTCTCCCCCGCCCCCCACTCTCCCCCATTCCACCTAAGTCTTCCCCTCTTCCCCACTCCCCTAAACTCTCCCCTCTTCCTCACCCACCCCAACCCTCCTTTTTCCCCCAAGCCCTCCACCCTTTTCTCCCCCCCCATCTCCCCTATCCCCCACAGCCTCTCCTCCCCCCATGCTTCCCCAACCCTCCCTCTCTCACCCCCCCCCAACCGTCCCCCTCTCACTCTCCCCCCCAACCCTCTCACTCTCCCCCCTACCCTCTCCCTCTTACCCTCCCCCACCCCCCCTAAGCCCTCCCTCCTCCACCAGACTCCCCGTGCCAGGCTCCCCCAGCTTCCATTCACCCCAGATCCCAAAGGTCCCCCCCCCCCCCAGAGAAGAAGCAAAAGAGAGTCAGTTTCAGGTTGATGTACTCGAACATAGATGGGATCACAAGCAAGACAAGTGAACTAAGGAAAAGAGCACAGGAAGTTAACCCAGATGTGATCGGACTCACTGAAACAAAACTCTCTGGAATCATAACGAATGCCGTGTTTCCCCAGGAGTACACAGTAATAAGGAAAGAGAGGGAAGGGAGGGGAGGAGGCGGAGTGGCCCTACTCATGAGAAAGGAATGGAGTTTTAAGGAGATGTGAGGAGTTCAGAGACTACATAGCAGGCACCATAACAATGGGAGGACCAAGGATAGTAGTAGCAGTAATATACAACCCTCCACCAAATGACAGAAGACCCAGTCAAGAGTATGAAAACAACAACATGGCAGTTAACTCTATAATTGAGAGGGCAGCCTCTGCTGCCTGTAGAAATAGATCCCACCTGCTCATCATGGGCGACTTCAATCACGGAAGGATTGACTGGGAGAACAAGGAACCGCATGGAGGCGAGGATACGTGTAGAGCCAAACTATTGGAGGTGGTGACAAGAAACTTTTTAACCCAGCATGTCGGAGAACCCACAAGGATGAGAGGCGATGATGAACCAGCGAGACTTGACCTAGTCTTCACTCTGGACGACTCCGACATAAGAAAAATCGGTTTTGAGGACCCAGTAGGAATGAGCGACCACAGTGTATTGGTGTTTGAGTACTTGATTGAAGAAGGGTTATTGAACTCGAGGAGGGATACAGAAACCAAAAGGTTAGCATACCGAAAGGGAAACTATGAGGGGATAAGAAAATTCCTAATAGATATAGCATGGGAAACAGAGCTCAGGGGAAAGACAGCCCAAGATATGATGGATTACATCACACAGAAGTGCAAGGACGCAGCAAACAAGTTTGTCCCAGTCCAAAAGGAAAACAGAGAAATGAAAATGAGAAACCCATGGTTTAATCAGAGATGTGGGCTAGCTATAAGCAGCAAAGTAAAAAGACATGGAGAAACTATAGGAATAACAGGACACTGGAGAGCAGAGAAAGATACCAGAATGCCAGGAATGAATATGTCAGGATGAGAAGAGAGGCAGAAAGACAATACGAAAATGACATCGCAAGCAAGGCAAAGACTCAGCCTAAATTGTTGCATAGCCACATCAGGAGAAAAACAACAGTAAAGGAACAGGTTATGAAATTAAGGATAGGGGCGGAAGGATTCACAACAAATGACTAGGAAGTGTCTGAGGAATTGAATAAGAAATTCCAGGAGGTCTTCACCTTACAGCAAGGAGAAATTCCAGAGGTAAGTGTGGGAATAGCTAATCAGGAACCACTGGAAGAGTTTGAGATTACCAGCGGGGAAGTAAGGAAGTGTTTACTAGAGTTGGATGTGACAAAGGCTATAGGCCCAGATGGAATCTCCCCATGGGTTCTAAAGGAAGGAGAAGGAGAACTGTGCCTACTACTATTTATAGTGAATACCAATCACTGGCAACAGGGGAACTGCCAGATATTTGGAAAGCAGCTAACGTAGTCCTGATATACAAGAAAGGGGATGGACAGGAGGCACTGAACTACAGGCCTGTGTCCCTAACCTGCATACCATGCTAGCTGATGGAGAAGATTGTGCGAAAAAAACTAGTGGAGCATCTGGAGCTAAGGAACTTTGTAACACAGCATCAACTTGATTTCAGGTATGGCAGGTCCTGCCTCACAGGGTTACTTGAATTCTACGACCAGGCAACAAAAATAAGTCAAGAAAGAGAAGGGTGGGCAGACTGCATATTTTTGGACTGTCAGAAAGCCTATGATACAGTGACACACAAGAGGCTAGTGCGAAAGTTGGAGACGCAGGCTGGAGTGAAAGGGTTGGTACTCCGGTGGATAGAGGAGTACCTAAGCAACAGGAGACAACGAGTCTGTGTGAGGGGTGAGGTCTCAGATTGACGAGACGTTACAAGTGGAGTCCCGCAGGGGTCAGTCCTTGGACCTATACTGTTTCTGGTATATGTAAATGATCTCCCAGAGGGTATAG
>NC_091234.1:2306723-2411723 GCF_040958095.1 Procambarus clarkii | reverse complement strand
ACAAGAATGTAAGAACTCATGAATATGTAAATAAAAAAATATATACTTTTCATAATAAGATATCATAATAATCCATTTCTGATTATATATATATATATATATATATATATATATATATATATATATATATATATATATATATATATATATATATATATGTCGTACCTAGTAGCCAGAACTCACTTCTCAGCCTACTATGCAAGGCCCGATTTGCCTAATAAGCCTAGTTTTCATGAATTAATGTTTTTTCGACAACCTAACCTACCTAACCTAACCTAACCTAACGTTTTTGGCTACCTAACCTAACCTAACCTATAAAGATAGGTTAGGTAAGGTTAGGTAGGGTTGGTTAGGTTCGGTCATATATCTACGTTAACTTTAACTCCAATAAAAAAAAATTGACCTCATACATAATGAAATGGGTAGCTTTATCATTTCATAAGAAAAAAATTAGAGAAAATATATTAATTCAGTAAAACTTGGCTTATTAGGCAAATCGGGCCTTGCATAGTAGGCTGAGAAGTGAGTTCTGGCTACTAGGTACGACATATATATATATATATATATATATATATATATATATATATATATATATATATATATATATATATATATATATATATATATATATATATATATATATTTATATATATATATATATATATATATATATATTTATATATATATATATATATATATATATATATATATATATATATATATATATATATATATATATATATATATATATATATGTCGTACCTAATAGCCAGAACGCACTTCTCAGCCTACTATGCAAGGCCCGATTTGCCTAATAAGCCAAGTTTTCATGAATTAATTGTTTTTCGGCTACCTAACCTACCTAACCTAACCTAACCTAACTTTTTCGACTACCTAACTTAACCTAACCTATAAAGATAGGTTAGGTTAGGTTAGGTAGGGTTGGTTAGGTTCGGTCATATATCTATGTTAATTTTAACTCCAATAAAAAAAGTTGACCTCATACATAATGAAATGGGTAGCTTTTTGGCCAAGGCGTCTTGTACATACCAGTTGCGTTGCTCCTGGGAGTATGGGTTCGAGTCACTTCTGGGGTGTGAGTTTTCAGTTGCATATTGTCCTGGGGACCATTCAGGCTTGTTCGCATTTGTGTTCCTCACGTGTGCCCCAAAGAATGAGGTGATTTGGTAAAATGCTATGCCTAAGATTACCATCCGAGTGCCGGCGGTGGGGTGGTTCAAATAGCTTCGGCTATCACCTCATTATGTCCTGTCGTGATGGTCAAGTGGATTAAGGCGTCTTGTACATACCAGTTGCGTTGCTCCTGGGAGTATGGGTTCGAGTCACTTCTGGGGTGTGAGTTTTCAGTTGCATATTGTCCTGGGGACCATTCAGGCTTGTTCACATTTGTGTTCCTCACGTGTGCCCCAAAGAATGAGGTGATTTGGTAAAATGCTATGCCCAAAATTACCATCCGAGTGCCGGCGGTGGGGTGGTTCAAATAGCTTCGGCTATCACCTCATTATGTCCGGTCGTGATGGTCAAGTGGATTAAGGCGTCTTGTACATACCAGTTGCGTTGCTCCTGGGAGTATGGGTTCGAGTCACTTCTGGGGTGTGAGTTTTCAGTTGCATATTGTCCTGGGGACCATTCAGGCTTGTTCGCATTTGTGTTCCTCACGTGTGCCCCAAAGAATGAGGTGATTTGGTAAAATGCTATGCCTAAGATTACCATCCGAGTGCCGGCGGTGGGGTGGTTCAAATAGCTTCGGCTATCACCTCATTATGTCCTGTCGTGATGGTCAAGTGGATTAAGGCGTCTTGTACATACCAGTTGCGTTGCTCCTGGGAGTATGGGTTCGAGTCACTTCTGGGGTGTGAGTTTTCAGTTATATATATATATATATATATATATATATATATATATATATATATATATATATATATATATATATATATATATATATATATATATATATATATATGACATGACCTGACCAGGATTCGAACCCATGACGTCCACGATCACCCCCAAACGTACACAGAACTGTGACCACCACACCAGTGATCGTCTATAGGGATTGTCCAATACTGGTGCTTATTAACTAAGCTCCTCGACTGACCAAAGCCCGACGACACTCGTGGTTCCATTTGGGTACAGTTTTTCATCAAATTCTGGCACTATGATCTATGGCTTGCATGTTCTTGCAGACTTTCTTATATATCATCCAAGAAAATAATCTTAAGTAGTACAAGGAATTTTGGGAAAAACTAAAGTGCAAAATCGTATATCAAACAATCTTTTTAAACCTATATGAACAAGACGATGTCAGGGCCGAGTGGCGGAACCTTAGAGCTATGCTCATTCCCTGGAAGTACTGCTGCCTAACACCACCATGCTCTGCCAACCCACTACCCACCACCACCAGTCCCAGACAACCCACTACCCACCACCACCATTCACCACAACACCCACCTCCCAGGCAGTACGAGTGGCAAATATTCACTCGGGAAGCTGGTGAGCGCTGAAGTTATTTTACAGAGCCATTCGTAAGTTTATGAAGTAGTACTAAGGATCTTCAAATGACTTTCGTGCGGTCTAGTTTCCGACTAATAATTATAGCTTGAATTAATGCCAAAATAATTTGTGTGTACTCACCTATTTGTGCTTACAGGACTTGAGCTCTGGCTCTTTGGTCCCGCCTCTCAACCGTCAATCAACAGGTGTACAGATTCCTGATCCTAATGGGCTCTATCATATCTACACCTGAAACTGTGTATGGAGTCAGCCTCCACCACATCACTTCCTAATGCATTCCATTTGTCAACCACTCTGACACTAAAAAAAGGTCTTTCTAATATCTCTGTGGCTCATTTTGGCTCTCAGTTTCTCAGTTTCAGTGTCACCTAGTGCGTGTGCCCCTTGTGTTAAATAGCATGTCTTTATCTACTCTATCAATTTCATTGAGAATCTTGAATGTGATGATCATGTCCTCCCTAACTCTTCTGTCTTCCAGCGACGTGAGGTTTAATTCCCTTAGTCTCTCCTCGTAGCTCATGCCTCTCAGCTCAGGTACTAGTCTGGTGGCAAACCTTTGAACCTTTTCAATTTTATTTTTATCCATTACTAGATATGGAGTCTATGCTGGGGCTGCATACTCCAGGATTGGCCTGACATATGTGGTATACAAAGTTCTGAATGAGTTCTTACACAAGTTTCTAAATGCCGTTCTTATGTTTGCCAGCCTGGCATATGCCGCTGATGTTATCCTCTTCATATGGGTGACAGGTCTGGCGTGATATCAACCCCTAAGTCTTTTTTTCTCTCTCTCTGACTCTTGAAGAATTTCGTCTCCTAGAAGCTTCTCTGCTCACACTAACATAGTCATTCCTGGTTCTCTGGTATCTCTCTCTGCTTTCTGGTGTTCTGTTATTCCGGAAGTTCCTCCACACCCTTATGTTCAGTTCCTTTGCTTCCATACATGCCCTATCAAACCATGGCTTTTTCTTTTGCTTCTCGGATTTTTTCTTTTGGGACGGGATAAACCTCTTTACTGCCTCCTGACACTTTTGGATAACATAGTCCATCATATCTTGTACAAACTTAGCTCTGAGGTCTGTGTCTCAAGGTATTTCCCTTAGAAAACATCTCATTTTCTCATAATTCCCCTTTCGGTATGCCAGCCTTTTATTTCCTAGTACTTTTTTTTTTTTGGAGAGATAATCTTAGTTCTACCAGGTACTCAAAGATCAATATACACTGTGATCACTCGTTCCCAAGGGTGCTTCCATCGTAACTTACCTTATGTCCCACTCATTTAGGGTAAATATCAGATCGAGCATGGTTGGTTGATCTTCCCCTCTCATTCTTGTTGGTTCCTTGATGTGCTGGCTTAGAAAGTTTCATGTTGCCACGTCCAGCAGCTTAGCTCTCCATGCATCTGGTCCTCCATGCGGGGGTCTGTTCTCCCAATCTATCTTCCCGTGGTTGAAGTCTCTCATGATTAGTAGTCCCGAACCATTCCTGTTAGCAACAGAAGCTGCTCTCTCTATTATGTTAATGGTAGGGCCTCGGGGCCTCGTAGCCTGGTGGATAGCGCGCAGGACTCGTAATTCTGTGGCGCGGGTTCGATTCCCGCACGAGGCAGAAACAAATGGGCAAAGTTACTTTCACCCTGAATGCCCCTGTTACCTAGCAGTAAATAGGTACCTGGGAGTTAGTCAGCTGTCACGGGCTACTTCCTTTGGGTGGAGGCCTGGTCGAGGACCGGGCAGCGGGGACACTAAAAAAGGCCCCGAAATCATCTCAAGATAACCTCAAGATATGGTGGCCATGTTGTTTCTATCATATTCCTGTCTGGGACTTTTGTCGTTCACTGGTGAATTATATATGACTACGATTATCATTTTTTCTCCTTCAGTTGTTACGGTACCTGTTACGTAGTCACTGAAACCTTCACAGCCCTGAATAACCATCTTCTCAAAATCCCAGCCTTTTCCTACCAGCAGAGCTACACCACCACCACCTCCTCTTCCTGTTATATCTTTCCTCACAACATAAAAGTCCTGTGAGAACACTGCATTTGTTATGGTTTTTGTTAGCTTTGTTTCTGTGAGTGCTATTATATTTGGGTTTTCTTCTAGTACCCATTCTCCAAGTTCATTTCCTTTATTTTTATTTCCATCCATGTTAGTGTACATTGCCTTGAGGCTCACCTTCTTCTGTCCCTTCTCATATCGACTCCTTGGTGAGTGAGATGCTTGTGGGGAAAGCTGTTCCATGGGTGTGAGGATTTGCGAGGTGGATAACAGCATCTCAAAGGATACTGGGGTGAGGGGTGGGGTGGGTCAAATGAAGGGGAGACCTATGGGTATGGGATAAAGGGGGGATTGAAGACAGGAAGGAGAAGGGGGAGGGGAACATAGTTAGAGGAGGGGAGGGGTAGCAGGGTAGGAATTCGGTGTGTGCAGAGGGAGATTTAGCTGAGCATTTGAGTGGGGGCAGGGAGGGTTTGGGGTAGGGTTTTTTTTCTATGCAGAGGAGGGTGGTGGGGTTGCCGTCTCCTCTGATGTTATTTGGTTGCTGGTTGTAGGTCCCCCCCCCCCCCCTCTCCTTACCTCTGGGGATGTTGTGTTGGGAGCCGCGATTTCCTAGTTTTCTCCTCTCGCCCTGCCCTTCTTCCTTGCTTCTGCCACCATGGCTCTCTCCTCCCTCGTCATGTCCCTCTGGAGGAATACTTTTTTGAATTCCCCTCACATATTGCAGTCGACTCTTCTTTGTTAGAATCTTCTCCTTTGTGTTCTCGTTTGCAAACACTATCTTTAATACACGGTCTCGGTCTTTGTTGTACCAGCCTAGCCTGAAAACCTTCTCAATGCTATGCTCAGCCCCTTCCATCTCTAGTGCCTTCAGTATTTTATTCACTTCCGCTCTGTCCATATCATTCTATTCTGTCCTGTTGGAGCCTTTCTGCTCTTTTATACCCACAGCTACCACTGATCTTTTTCTTTCCAGCAGCTGACTAGTGGAGCATGCCACTTCCTGTTAGGTTGCTGCTTTCATGGCTACCTCTATCACTTTGGACATTCCTTCATAGTTATTTTTTTTAGTATTTCTGCAAATGTTGCTTTTATAGTGGCGTTCTCCTCCAATATACTATTTCCAACTTCTCCTTGGGTGATTATCTAACTCTCAGCCTCAGTATTGCTCTCCTTGAGGGTTTTAATCTCCTTCTTTGCTGCTGTCAGCTCGCTTTTCAGGTTGCTTATTTCATTCTTCATTTCCTGAATCTCACTCCTGATATCCTCCAAAAACTGGGTAAGCATTTCCTTCATTTGGTCACCTTGACTATTCCCTGTTCCCCTGTTACTTCTATCTACTATGTTTGCCCCTTTTTCCTGTTATGCTGTGATAGGGTTTGCCAGGAGGGGGGGGGCAGAGCAGGAGGGAGAGAGAGAGAGAGAGAGAGAGAGAGAGAGAGAGAGAGAGAGAGAGAGAGAGAGAGAGAGAGAGAGAGAGAGAGAGAGAGAGAGAGAGAGAGAGAGAGAGAGAGGGTGAGAGAGAGGGGTGAGAGAGAGAGAGAGAGAGAGAGAGAGAGAGAGAGAGAGAGAGAGAGAGAGAGAGAGAGAGAGAGAGAGAGAGAGAGAGAGAGAGAGGGTATGAGAGAGAGAGGGTATGAGAGAGAGGAGTGGAAATAGTGGAGGATTAGGGGAGTGGAAAAGAGGGGTTGTGAGAAGGAGGAGAGGAGGGGGGAAGAGTGGGAGAGTGCTAGGGCATCGGATGCTGGGTGGGGGATAGGGGGAATAGCTGGTCAACAGGGCCTAGAAATTGAGATAGACGGATAGGAAAATAGGAAGGGAGGAAGGGAGAAAGGAAGGCGGTACAGAGGGGGGGGGGAAATGGGAGTGTGAAGGGGAGAGAGAGAGAGAGAGAGAGAGAGAGAGAGAGAGAAGTAGTGTAAAGTACGACTAGAGCGACGCGCACCAGCTGCCAGCTGGCACTCCATGGAGTGCCATCCGACAGCTGGTGCGCAGGTGTCTAGTCACACATGGTTTTGGGGGAATTTCCCGGAAGTTTTGGCGTGTTTCGGACGCGTGTGAGCGTGTTGTGTTTGGGTATGTGGTCATGAAAGAGGGGAGGTCATGTTGTTGGGTGCCAGGTGGTGCGCGTCGCTCCCGTCCTCAAGTTTTTTTCGGGGAATTTCCCGGAAGTTCGGCGCGTGGCGGTCTTGAGTGGCGGGTGAGCAGGTGCGGCCCCCCACCCCGCGCGCGCGCGCGCTCGGGTCTAGTCCTCGGGGGTTAAGGTAAGTGGTCAGGAAAGATGGGAGTTCATGTTGTAGGAGAGTATGTGTGCTATGTGGTAGAGTAGGAAAAATACAAGGATAAGAGTGGAATATGAGGAAGGAGTAAATGAATATGTATGTGTGCTTGTCATAGACTTAATCCTGAGTGAGGTTAATATTAGTTTGATGATCGTGATTAGAGGATGAGAGGGGAACCAGCATATTGGATATGTTGTTTGGGGAGGGGTGAGGGGGTGAGGGAGAGGAGAACCCCCATACCTGAGAGGATGGCCTAGACATCCATTAGCTTCCTCCTACAGGAAGTCGTAAGTGCGAGAGGAGGGTATGAGAGAGCACTCTCCTGCGGAAGTGTCCCATTTCGTCTTAAAGGGTTTTCAATGTTCATCCCACGGCGGGTCCCCTTACACTGTGGATTCTGGTAAGGAGGGGGCGAGGTACTTACTCCTGCCGACAGACAGACCCACACCTGTCACCCATCAATCACTTCTCATTTGACCCAGGTCGTTTCACTCCCCTCACACACAAACGCCCCGCCAGTTCCCTGCGAGACTTCATCCGATACACACGCGTCATACAGCTCCATGTCATGGAAAGGCGAAGCTCTACAGCATGCATGAAATGCGGAGTGTTTTATATTCCATCACCGAATCAAGTGTGTCGACTGCAATGCGCTAGCTGTGAAAAACCGCCCCTAGGACATTACGACATCAAATGCAAGCGATGTCAGCAGATTTTCTGTGATAACCGTGAGTGTTATTCATATTTAATATTCCACAGTTCATTTTATGGTATCCACAGGTGAAATAACGCGTGTAAACTACTATAGTGTGAGAATATTTTCTCATTCGGGCTATTACATTCCACACAGTTAAATATGTTCTTTCCAATTTCAGTTTACAAAACCGTGAAGTGTCCATATTGCTCACCCGCCCCGCGAGGAGGTCATCGCCGGAATGAAACTTCACATAAACGTAGGTAGCATATAAAATACACTTCTCGTATCTGTATTTCATCCACTTGCAAGCGAACACACATGCATAATAATAAACATATTTTTCCCCATTCACCCATGCTGAATATCATTTATTCCATTTCAGGTTATAATCCATACCTCAATCGACGGAGGGAACAGATCGACGTCATCGAGCCTATACCCCATTCCTCACACACTGAGCTAAGGAGAGCACATCTCACTCGGCAGGAGTCACAGCCCCTTCATCAAGGTCAGCCACGCCGCCAGATGGGAGGCTACGAGACCGTATCGCCCCCTGTTAACACGATGTTACGAATTCATACACACTCACCTGCTCAACCCCTTCACCAGGACATAAGTAAGTTATTATTACTGTCTGATTTCAGTCTATTTCCTAAACATATTAATCCACACTTGTCTGTTCCCTAGCCTCATAATATATATATATTATATATACGCATTCATTCTTTCTAGATATATATAAATATATATATATATATATATATATATATATATATATATATATATATATATATATATATATATATATATATATATATATATATATATATATATATATATATATATGCTTCATTCATTCTAGAGATAATATGTTTTCTTTTTTTTTTTACAGACGACACACCGCTGTGCATAGATTTGGCATCCAGCGACAGCTGCAGCAGCAGTGGCAGTGAGAGTGACACAGCAGGGCGGGCAGTGACCACTTCCGGCTCTCACAGGGAGGGGAGGAGGAGGACTCGTTCACCCGCTCACTCAACCCCCAATTCCTCCCCCAGCCCCATACCCCAATCAATCAGCGACAGCTATGACAGCAACAGCAGCAGCAGCAGTGGTGAGAATCGTACCATTTTCATCTCAGACAGTGACTCAGACGACAGCTCAGCAGACCGTGACCTTGACCCGCAAGCGTCTGTCAATTCTGACTTGTTAGCACCGTCTGGCGTAATAGCTGACCCAGCGGTCTCACCCATTCATCTCGGAGGGGGAGGGTTATCACCACCCCCCACCCCTCCCAGCCCCATCCCTTCACCCCCTCCACCTCTTTCCCCCTCTCCTCCACCTGTCCTAGAAATTCAATCTCAGCTACTGGATCGAATTGATAACTATAACGGCAGTTATGTCCGGCTTTCATTCTCCATACCAGAACATGTTAACACCTCCCCAGGACTCTATCTGCGAACATATAGGGATTTTTTCATTAATGAGATACGCGCCCTCTTCTCTCCACGACACCCATTCCTCCTAATTTACCCAGACGTCACTCTAATTGTGCGGAATTTAAATGTACAACAAGACAGGGAGGATAATCTATTGGATCCTATAAATAACGACGGCTTTCCCATACGAGGTGAGGGGCAAAGAATTACTCTAGAGGAAGTAGAAACTCTTATTGATTTTTGGGCTGATGAATTGACAGAGAAAATATCCCAGTATCTGGAAGCGAAGGAAGGGTCCAATGTCTTGGTTGAGCGGCTCACCGGGTTTTACATTAACTGTGGTCAGATAGAACATCCGATAAGATTAGGTTCGCATGTAGACTATCCTGAAGGCGTGCGTGGAAAAAAATTGGTTTTCAATCCAGAGGGAGAGGCTGATATTTGCCTTATGCAGTGTGTTGCTGCTTATAAATGTTTAGCTAAGGGAATGCGACTAGGTAATATTCGCGCTAGATCTGTGAATGCTAGTTGGTGTCTCAGACACATGAAATGGCCAGCTGATGTCAATTCTGCAGTGACGTTTGAGGATATTCTCAAGGTAGAGAAAATGAATAAAGTCAGTATATTCATCTATTCGCTAGAAAGAGATGAAAATGCTAGACGACAACAACGACACTACATTACACTAGCTAGGAAAGGAAGAGGCGGATATACAGATGTCATACCATTGCTGATGTTGGAAGCTCAACACTTAGTATTAATTAAGAATTTTAACCAATATGTACGTAATATGAGCAGCAATCCAGAGCACATCCCAAGGCAACACAGCTTCTGTCATTGTTGTTTGATATCTCTCCCAGCAGATAGCATGCAGAGTCATGAAAGTACATGCAAAGTACATCAGACTCTCAAATTCTACCCACCAGAGAGGAAGATTACTTTTCGTAACTATGGACGGGGTTATGGTCCTAGTCACATGTGCTTTTATGACTTTGAGTGCATGTTAGACCGCTCGAACCCTAAGGGAATGATAGAAACACGTCACAACGCAGTGGCGTATGCGTACATTATCATTGACAGACAGAAGAATATTGTTGAGAAAGATACTTATTTGGGTAAAGATGCGGCCAATCACTTTGTAACCACGCTAGAAGCGTCATGGGATAGAATCAAGAAGGGGATAGTATCCTATGAACTTCAAATGTCTCAGCAACAGCAGGCACTATTTGAGACAAAAACAGCCTGTGAACTCTGTGATGTACCTTTTAACGGAGAAGATGTAATCAAAGTCCGTCATCACGACCACACAGTAAGATTCCACAATTATCAAGCAGCTTACTGTGATAGATGTAATTTGCAATGTATAAATTCATACAAGTTCCTATACACATTTTCCCACAACGCTTCCTATGATTTAGGAGTAATCCTAAACGAGATGAGAGATAGACCAGGAAGTGAAATAGATATATTAGCCAAGGATGGATTTAAATTTATGAAAGTTGATGTGAACAACTTAAGATTTTTGGATAGTTTAGCCCTTCTCAACGGCTCGCTAGGAAGAATAGCCAAGGATCATATTGATAGTGGGAAACCTACCACATTCACTTTGGCTATGTTAAAAGGGGTAAATAAAGAGGCCATCCCAAAACTGCTCACGGGTAAACAATCATTCTGCTATGATTATTTATCCTCTATGCGTGTGTTAGATGAACCACACCTTCCTTCTCGTGATAAGTTTTACAATACACTAAAAGACGAAGAGTTGTCAGAAACAGATTATAAACAAGCCTTAGAAATTTTTGATTTGGCTAAATGTCGTAACATAGGGGAGTATCTGCTCCTTTACCTCAAAGTGGACACAGGATTGCTAGCCGATGTGTTCACAGTCTGGCGAGACACCATGCTTGCTCTCTACAAATTAGACATTTCACACTACATTTCTTTACCCTCATTTGCTTGGGATGCGTTCTTGCTTAAATCGAAAGTTCAACTTGATGTTGTGTCAGACCCAATGTTATATGATTTACTTCGTCGGAATCTCCGAGGTGGGTTCACCAGTGTGACGAGACAGTACACGAATGTGGAGAACAGGCACACAGGCTTAGATCTAGGGGAAGATAGTAGCTACATCATCTACTTAGACTTTAATAGTCTTTACGGGGCGTGTATGACTGAACTACTCCCTCGGGGTGGGATCCGGAAACTGACACATGATGAGCGTGACGTGCTGCTAGAGCAAGGTTTGGAGAATATCCCATGTGACGGGACCAAGGGGTATTGGGTGTTGTGTGATACACGGCAGGTCCGACCTGAGGTAGCTAGGTATACAGATGAACTGCCCCTAGTTCTTTCACATACTTGCATTACTGAGGATCACATTTCACCCTACAGTAAGAATATTCTTACAGAAGAAAGTCGTGGACTGCCTAAAAACAACACTAAATTAATTGCTTCTCACCTTCCTCAGAAAGATTACCTCGTTAGTCTGGACTTGTTACAGTTGCTCATGCGCATTGGATTAGAAGTAGCTAAAGTTCACGACATCTACGAATTCGAGCAGGAGAGTTACCTTAAAGACTTCATTGAAACCAATGTTCGTGAACGAGCCAGTACCAAATGCGCGATAAAAAAAAGGCTTTCAAACTCGTATCAAACTCTATATATGGAAAGAGTCTCACAGATGTATCTAAATATGGGAACAAACACTATTTGGTCACAGAACGTAGTCATTTCCTGAAACATGCTCGAAACCCATTCTTCAAGCGGAGTCTTTTGTTAAGTAAGGATCGTGTGATATGTACTATCAAGCAGAAGTCTCTCCTAGTCAACACTCCTACGTATCTGGGTTACCATATACTTCAAATTGCTAAGAGGCGACTATATGAGTTCTGGTATGATGTTGTCAAACCTGCGTATGGGGATAAAGCGAGTCTGTTATATACAGACACAGACTCTTTCATCATTAAACTGGACTGTCCGGATGTGTTTGAAGAGTTGAATAAGTCTCCTCTCTTCGACTGTATGGATTTTAGTAATTTTAATGACACACATCCATCCTACTCTAAAGCGCGAGAAGGTGAACTAGGATTGCTCAAGTCTGAAATAGGCTCTAAGATTATTAACCAGTTAATTGCTCTCAGACCTAAAACATATTCGTTCACCACACATGATGGGGAGCACACTTTTAAGTGTAAGGGCGTACCATACCATCTACAAGAGAAACTCTCACATGACTCGTTTCAACACACTCTTGAAACAAACACTTCAATCAGGTATGTGTCGAGATCTATACGCAACGTGCAAGGAAAGATTTGTACATGTCGCAGTACCTGCAGAGGATTGTCAGCATTTGACGATAAACGCTACATTTTAAGCCCCACACAGTCCCTAGCGTATGGTCAGCCTGATATTCCCAATAACAATGATGATGAGATGGATGTAGAAGTGAGAGAGGAGGAGGAGATGGAAGAAGAAGTGTTTATGGAGGAGGAGGAAGTAGAGCAAGCACAGAGACTTTACCCAATATTCAATCCCTGGAGCAAACGCGATGCTACAGCTCAGAAACTATTCAACCCTCGCTAGATTTTATGTTGTACAATTGTTAGGTAGTATTAAGATGGATGCCAATATGACTAGAACTTTGTATACTAAATGAATAGGATGTTTAATATTATTGTTTGTGATCTGTAAGAACTATGATTAGTTTTAAAATAAGCTGTTTAATATTATTGTTTGTGAACTGTAAGAACTATGCTGTTTAATATTATTGTTTGTGAACTGTAAGAACTATGTTTAGTTTTAAAAATGATGTTGCTGTACATAAAATATGTGAATAAACACCTGTAAATGACTATGTTTGTATAAATACCACCTCAGTTCCTTAGTTTTTAGCAGTCTTAACGAAGCATTACTCATGGATAGTTCCTATGATATAATCCATGAGGAACATCTAGATATTTTCAGAGAACCATCTCGTGTTATTATTGCTGGTTATTCAAACAGCGGAAAATCCTACTTGTGCAGTAAACTTGTAAGGAAGTATCAACACAAGTTCTCCTCAATAATCATATGCGGAGGAGGTTACTCTGAATTACGATCAGATCCACAAATTAAAGGGAAGCTGATCGAGCATTCAACCATAATTGATCCTGTGGAAGAGCGAGTAGATAATGACTCGCATATCTTAGTAATCTACGATGACCTTTTTACAGAGTCTGCGAATTCAAAAATCGTATCAGACATGTTTACTAGGGGCCGACATTTCACGGTTTCCGTCATATTGATTTCTCAAAATATATTTTTTCCTGGTAAATATTCGAGGAATATTAGTTTAAATGCTTCTCATTTCATATTGGTTAAATCACGAGACCTGTCACAAATTGAAACACTCGGACGACAAATATTTGGGAAAGTGGATTCAAAGAAATTTGTAGAGTTATATAAGCAAGTTATTAGTAAACCCTACGGCTATTTGCTAGTAGATCTGGGCTCGAACACTCCATCTACGATAACATTACTCGGTAATATTGTTCACGAACCGCCCTATGAGATAGTTTACCAATGGTGAGCAAGAAAGATGTACTGGAACGAGTATATAACGACCCCTCATCTAGCGGAGGGCTTGGAGGGGTACAGAGATTGTATAAGGCCGCCAAATTAATTAACTCTAGTATAACTCTAGCCGATGTAAAGGACTATCTGAAAAGCTCTGACTCCTATACGTTGCATTATTTACAACCACATAAATTCCCTCGGCGTCGGGTGTTAAGCCCTAAACCGCGACTATTTCAAGCTATAGACTTGGCCGAGATGAGTTTATTGGACAAACATAATGATGGAGTGAAATATTTACTCGTATGCGTAGATATTTTCTCCAGGTACGCCCAAGTAGTACCCTTACGCGCTAAGGATGGGAAAAGCACCACTAATGCTCTAGCTTTAATTCTAGATTCACCTCATTCTCAAGGAGTGCGCAAAATTAATTCTGATCGAGGTGGAGAATTTTATAACGCCACTATGAAAAAAATGCTGGCAGCAAGGAAAGTACGGTTATATAGTGTATTTTCTCAGGAGACTAAAGCTTCAATCGCTGAGCGGTTCATACGTACTTTAAAAGGTAAACTTTACAAGTTTATGACGGCGCACAACACTTTAAAATACATGCAGGCTCTACCAGATATTGTGAAAACATATAATTTAACCCCACACAGAGGATTGAAGGGGAAGACACCTACGGAGGTGCACGCTTTATCCTCGCCCAGCGAACACGCCAAACAATTTGATTTAATGTATAAAAGCCCGAGCAAATCAAAGAGAACTGTCATTCCACGATTGAGTGTTGGTGATACAGTACGCATCACTCTATCTGATCGCATTTCCAAGTTTAAGAAAGGGTTTAAGCAGCAGAACACCCGAGAGATCTTTACAGTTACACGTATTGATCGGAGACAACACATCCCTTTATACTTTCTAAAAGATCTGAATGGGGAAGAAATTGATGGTGGCTTCTATAAACAAGAATTAACACCCACACATTTGCCTCAAACCTTTAACATTGAGAAGGTATTGGGACAACGCAGAGTCTCTGGCAAACTCCAGTATAAAGTTAGGTACGCAGGTTATGATCGATCATTCGATCAATGGATTGATGCTGCTGAGATATTACATTTATAATGAAGAAGCCCTTAGTTTATAAATACAAGGAATTGATCCAACTATTATCAAAACTTCAGTATTCCTCGAGAAAGCAGTTGATTGAAAAATTGAAGAAACCACATATAAATTGT
This sequence comes from Procambarus clarkii, assembly GCF_040958095.1. Lineage (NCBI taxonomy): Eukaryota > Metazoa > Arthropoda > Malacostraca > Decapoda > Cambaridae > Procambarus > Procambarus clarkii. Next base: position 2,396,984 of record NC_091234.1, on the reverse strand, counting down.
TTATCAGAAATTTTTAATAACTTTTTAAAAAAAAAATTGCCCGTGCCTGACAAGGTCGTTAAAAAGTTGAAAAAATATAAATTGCTTATTCGGTCACTAGCCTGTAAGAAACCTTCTGTGACAACTAAGAAACAGATATTAACCAGCAAACGAGGAGGCAGTATTTTATCCATTATTTTACCGATTGCGGCTAGTTTAATTACACGGTTGTTCAGTAAGTAAAATGAAAGCCTTTTATCTCGTACCGCGTAAAATAGTGGACAACCGGAAAGCTGCACACAGCCCTGCCTACCCCACTGTGAAAGCGGTTGCTCGTCATCTTACTGTCAAACCACCTCCTCCTCCTCAGTTGCATACCAACCCTTCCATAAAACATTTAATAGATTTGAAGTTGAAAGTGAGAGATCATGAATATGCGAGATCCTTGCTAAACCATTATGATGCTACCGGAATCGTTCGTTGGGATCTGAATGGAAATGTATTAGCTCCAGTATCTGGCATACATATAATTAATGACATTATACATAAAATGACTGTGCTTAAATCAGTTTTTCTACCGGATAAACTCCCCATTGCTCAACTGTTTTTCACACTAACATCTACATCGCGAGATTTATTCCGTAATACTACGGCAAGCAGTCAAGTGTATGAACCTCCGTCTGTTAAGAGAAAGGCGACTGTCAAGATTGATCCTCACAGTAAAAGGAAAGCTTCCTGGATTGTATATTAGCAGGTGAGTGTATATAAATGAGCGTGTAATGTGTAGATGGCTTTACTAGACAAAAAGAAGTCTAAGGAGACAGAGCGATGGACACTCACGTGATATACGCCACCAGCGTATCAGATACGCATTTATTCCCCAATAACATCCCCGCATCTTTCCAAAATCGATTGTTTAACCAGCTAGAATTAGATCCCAGGAGGAGTTATGAAATGTGTCTACAAAAATTACTCCTCCCCACTTCACATTACGTTATTAAGCGTGATAATCCCGAGGCATATATACGTGTAGGCGTTACGTATGAGAAAGTGAGCGAGGGGAAATACATGCATTCAAAGCATTTATTATCATCTGATGTTTTAGCCGGAACTATAAAAGAAATTAATACCAGGATTAATACAGAAATAGAGGCCATATTTTCAAGTAATGCTAAACTGAGTTTTTTAGGAAAGTCATTAAAACAATTTTCAGCTAAATATGGAACGCATTTTATTAAATATGATTCTTCCTCCAATCGAAACAAGTTCACTACTGTGATTAGTGATGAGAATATTAGCTCTGCAACGGGGCATAAAAACATCAGTAGAGTTACATTATCATTTGGAACCGCTTTTGGGAAAGTGTTGGGCGTAGTTCCAGAAATAGAATATGACATATTCGCAAAACGTCAGTATGCCTCGAGTGTAGTTAACACATGCCTATTCCCGCCAATGCCTAGAGGAGGAGTTGATATTCTGTGTGTTTATTGCGATAGAATCTCTTCTACTAGATATGGAAACCAGTCTGTAAATATTTTGGATGTAATCTCCCTAAATGGAAGTGATAACAGCAACAATAAAAAACTATATGTGCGTCTTAACACTAACATGATAGATAGCGTCAGCATCACTATTAGGGATCAAGATGGTAACCCCATACATTTTGATGAACGTGGGTGCACCATAGCAGTCTTACATGTACGCCCCGTTGCAGGAGGTATATAACACCAATGCTTTCCCGACACTCCTCATTCGTCTGAAACAAGCGGAGAAATGCGTGTCCACTTTATTCCCCCCTCTGTTGAGGAATTATACATTCTGTTAACCCCTCCTAGAGGTGGTGGGACTGATGATATACGGATTTTCAACAGCAGTAGACGTTATACGCGAGGAGGAGGAATATTTTCCTTTTTAAGCGGGATAGCGCGTCGAGCAGCGCCCTTTATCATGAGGACTCTGGCACCGGCTGCGCTTAGCTTGGGGCAGAACGTACTAGACGATATTAATAATGACAAACAAACTTTCAAACAATCTCTTAAGAAACGCGGAATTGAAACATTGAAAGGAGTGGGGAAACAAATGATAGGTGGAAGAGTGCAGAAAAAGAATAAACAAACAAACAAAAAATTAGTAAACATCAAACGTTTTACTAAAGCGAAATATAATGATGTGTTGTCATAACTTCTTCTCACTCGGTTGGTGTTGTCTAAAGCGCGAACATGGCCGGATATAACGCTCTGGGCCTCCAGGTGCCATTAGAACATTATACAGCTGCTGTTAGTGAAGCCTTTCCTAAAGTATTTTCCCCTCGATTGGTAGAATCAACAATTGCCAGCAGACAAACGGTGGATGTATTACCTGTGAATTCTGGGGTCAATAATAAGTTTACAGACACTTATCTGGAATTCATCATCAAGGGAGTGAATGGTCAACTGGTGGATTTATCATCTATAGCTTTGGAGTTGACTATTGATCTAACCGAAGAAGATGGAATAACGCCTTTAGGAGATGCTAAAAACGTATCGTTGGTGAATGGATTATCGCAAACTCTATTCAAATCCGCTATTGTGTATTTAAACGAAACAGTAGTTGAAACCAGCTCATTATTCTCATTCTGGTCATACGTAAAGTTATTATCTACGATTTCTGGGTGTAAGGCTAACCGCTATGATAAACTGTCACAGTTTTTTAACCGAGTCGATCCTGGTAAAATTGAAACTGGTTATTTCACTAATGCCTCGGCTAGTGAGAAGCAACGGATGACTGATATGAAAACGAGTGGTGTGAATACTTGTTTTAAACTAATGCTGGATGTCACATCCGTTAGTGAATACGTTTTGGATAATGTGGACATCAGGGTGAGGCTCGAACTTCAACCTGATAAGTGGCTTATACTCAGCGATAATGAACACGCTAATTTTAAATACAATATCAAGTCTACACGTCTATGGGTCGATCGAGTATTGCCATACCCTGAAGGATTAGTAGCCATTAATAAAGCCATGGTGCAGAACAACTCTCCTATTACGTATACTTTTAATAAAACTTTATACAAAACGTATATATTGGGCACAGGTCAGCGCTCTATAACAATGGACCAGCCGTGGGGGACTGTTATACCAGAACATCTATATATGATCATCCTTGATATGGAGGCTGTGTCTGGTGCATATAATCGCAACCCGCTTTATTTGGAAAACTGCGAGCTTAGTAAAGTATTAATATCACAGAATAGCACTAATATTGTCAATATTGGGTGCGACTTCCCTCATAACTGCGCCAAGTTGTATTACACAGCATTACAAGCCTTAGGCTTCGATAAAGACAATATATTATCTTATGACACATATGTGAATGGTGGAACCATACTGGTCTTTAATTTACAACCCGAGGATATCGATGACACCATCCCAATTGAAAAAAGTGGTAATCTGAGGATCGCTTTGGAATTTAAACGCGGAGTAGCTAGAAATAAAGTCATACTAGTTTACGGCTCTACAACAGGTGTGATCAGCATTAACGCGGATCGTCGCGTTATTTGCGATACGCGAGGATAAAAATACTAATATGAATTGTTTGGAAATAAATGAGGCTATCAGAAGTAATTTAGGTGTTAGGGTAAACTATCTAGGATGTTTCCTAGCTGATGACGCCCGGAAAATATGGATAAAAATACATAAAAAAAGACCTGTGGTGTTCATAATGAACACTCTGGACTCGGGTTCTCGTAATAAAATGGGTCATTGGATAACATTCTATGTAAATAAGGATGAAGGTAGAAGCGAGATAGTTATACTAGACAGCTATGCCAATCCTGCAATAGGATCTTATTCAAGATATTTCGAAGAGTTTATGTCTTACTTCCAAGACTTTACCCTATATATTATGAAGAAAAGGATTCAATCCTTGAATAGTTACTTCTGTGGGAATTACGCCGTTTATTTTGCATATCATTTTTGCAGACTAGGCTTAGAGGCCGCCCTGCTTCACTTTGATGAAGCGTTTAAATATGGTCAATTTCGCAAGAATGATGAAAAAGTGTTGAAATTCAATTACGCTCAGATGAAAATGCCTGTGTGTAAGCAAACATTCTGCTTAAACGGTAGTGATGCTGAGTGTGAAACGCTGTGTGACGAAGTTGGTTAGGATGATGCTGCGGTGAGTAATACTTTATGTAGGATTGAATGATGAACATAATAATGACTGTATTTATGTTTACAACATTGACAACAACGAAACTTATAACCTTTTTCCCTTTCTACAGATTGACTGATTGACTAGCGTGTCGGGAAGGTTCGATGGACTGAGTGAAGGTCTTTCTACAACTGTCTGCAAGCTAAACCACCAAGAAGAAGTCTTATTATTATTATTATTATTATTATTATCGTTGTAAATCGCTTAAGTGTTTAATAAAGAAATAAATTTATATAATGTGTTTACTTTTCCCTCGTTATTGCTCTCACCATGTTGATCACGTTGCGATATAGCTTACACATACTAAAAGGTTTTGCACAGAACAATGGTTGATGGTATGGGAGCGGGTGGGGATGAGGGGTGGGAGTGATTGATTGATGGCTGACAGGTGTGGGTCTGTCGTATGTACCATGCGCCTCCTTACCGGAAATCCACAGTGTATGGGGAGTCGCCGTGGGACTAACATCAACACTCTGAAGACAACGAAAACCTTTTTAGACAAATGGTCCCCAGTTCCGCTGGAGACTGTCCTCTCACCCCAAAACCCTTTAGACAAACGGTCCAAGGGAATGGCCAACTTCCACAGGAGGGTGCTCTCTCATACCCTCCTCTCGCACTTGCGACTTCCTGTAGGGGAGCTAATGTTTTGTCTAACCACATAATGGCCCAGAGCACTCTCTCCCGGCGAGGGGAAACTCCATCCAGCTCCCAAAAACAACATAACAGGCCGTGCTGCCTTCTCCTCTCATCTACACACTAACTCACGATCAACTCTTTTACTCCTTCCTCCATCTTCCTTCTATTTTCTCACTCTATCACTTACTCTACCACTTACTCTCATCTTTCCTGACCACTTACCATAACACCCGAGGACTGGAGCGACGCGCTCCAATTACCTCCGACACGCGCCATAACTTCCGGGAAATTCCCCGAAAAAAACTTGAGGACGGGAGCGACGCGCGCCACCTGTCAGCTGCCCAACATGACCTCCCCTCTTTCCTGTCCACATACCCAAACACTACACCCTCACACGCGTCCGAAACGCGCCAAAACTTCCGGGAAATTCCCCCAAAAGCCTGTGTGACTAGACACCCGCGCGCCACCTGTCAGGTGAGAGCGTCCGAAACGCGCCAAAACTTCCGGGAAATTCCCCCAAAAGCCTGTGTGACTAGACACCCGCGCGCCACCTGTCAGGTGAGAGCGTCCGAAACGCGCCAAAACTTCCGGGAAATTCCCCCAAAAGCCTGTGTGACTAGACACCCGCGCGCCACCTGTCGGCTGGCACTCCATGGAGTGCCACCTGGCAGCTGGTGCGCGTCGCTCTAGTCACACTTTACACTACTCGTGTGTGTGTATGTGCGTGTGTGTGTGTATGTGCGTGCGTGTGTATTCACCTAGTTGTATTCACCTAGTTGTATTTGTAGAGATTGAGCTCTGCTCTTTCGGCCCGCCTCTCAACTGTCAATCATCTGTTACTAACTACTATTTTTGTGTTTTTTTCCACACCACACACAAACACACACAAACACACACACACATCAGGAAACGGCCCGTGAAAGCTGACTAACTTTCATGTACCTATTTGCTGCTAGGTAACAGGTGCATTAGGTGAAAGAAACTCTGCCCATTGTTTCTCGCCGGCGCCCGGGATCGAACTCGGAACCACAGGATCACGCATCCAGCGTGCTGTCCGCTTAGCCACCGGCCCCGTGTGTGTGTGTGCGTGTACTCACCTAATTGTACTCACCTAATTGTGCTTGCGGGGGTTAAGCTTTGGCTCTTTGGTCCCGCCTCTCAACTGTCAATCAACTGGTGTACAGGTTCCTGAGCCTACTGGGCTCTATCATATCTACATTTGAAACTGTGTATGGAGTCAGCCTCCACCACATCACTTCCTAGTGCATTCCATTTATTAACTACTCTGACACTGAAAAAATTCTTTCTAACGTCTCTGTGGCTCATCTGGGTACTAAGTTTCCACCTGTGTCCCCTTGTTCGTGTCCCACCCGTGCTGAAGAGTTTGTCTTTGTCCACCCTGTCAATTCCAATGAGAATTTTGTAGGTGGTTATCATGTCTCCCCTTACTCTTCTGTTTTCCAGGGATGTGAGGTTCAGCTCCTTTAGCCTTTCCTCGTAGCTCAATCCTCTCAGTTCCGGGACGAGCCTGGTGGCATACCGCTGAATCTTCTCTAACTTTGTCTTGTGTTTAACTAGGTATGGACTCCAGGCTGGAGCTGCATACTCCAGGATTGGTCTTACATAAGTGGTATACAGGGTTCTGAAAGATTCCTTACACAAGTTTCTGAAGGCAGTTCTTATGATGGCCAGTCTAGCATATGCCGCTGATGATATTCTTTTGATGTGGGCCTCTGGGGACAGGTTCGGTGTGATATCAACCCCCAGATCCTTCTCTCTATTTGACTCTTGCAGGATTTCCCCTCCCAGATGATACCTTGTGTTCAGCCTCCTGCTCCCTTCGCCTAATTTCATCACCTTACACTTTCCCGAGTTGAACTTTAGCAGCCATTTTCTAGACCATTCCTCAAGTTTATCCAGGTCATCCTGTAGTCTCTGTCTATCTTCATCCGTCTTGATTCTTCTCATAATTTTTGCATCATCAGCAAACATCGAGAGGAATGAGTCTATACCCTCTGGAAGATCGTTCACATATATTAGAAACAGGATGGGTCCAAGTACTGAGCCCTGTGGGACTCCGCTGGTGACATCTCGCCACTCTGATGTCTCCCCCCTCACCGTTACTCGCTGTTTCCTGTTGCTTAAGTACTCCCTGTGTGTGTGTGTGTGTGTGTGTGTGTGTGTGTGTGTGTGTGTGTGTGTGTGTGTGTGTGTGTGTGTGTGTGTGTGTGTTTGTGTGTGTATGTGTGTGTATGTGTGTGTGTATGTGTACTCACCTAGTTGTGCTTGCGGGGGTTGACCTCTGGCTCTTTGGTCCCGCCTCTCAACTGTCAATCAACAGGTGTACAGGTTCCTGAGCCTATTGGGCTCTATCATATCTACACTTGAAACTGTGTATGGAGTCAGCCACCACCACATTGCTTCCTAATGCATTCCATTTGTCAACCACTCTGACACTAAAAAAGTTCTTTCTAATATCTCTGTGGCTCATTTGGGCACTCAGTTTCCACCTGTGTCCCCTAGTGCGTGTGCCCCTTGTGTTAAATAGCCTGTCTTTATCAACCCTGTCGATTCCCTTGTGAATCTTGAGTGTGGTGATCATGTCCCCCCTAACTCTTCTGTCTTCCAACGAAGTGAGGTTCAATTCCCGTAGTCTCTCCTCGTAGCTCATACCTCTCAGCCCGGGTACTAGTCTGGTGGCAAACCTTTGAACCTTTTCCAGTTTAGTCTTATCCTCGACTAGATATGGACTCCATGCTGGAGCCGCATACTCCAGGATTGGTCTGACATATGTGGTATATAATGTTCTAAAAGATTCCTTACACAAGTTTCTAAAGGCCGTTCTTATGTTAGCCAACCTGGCATATGCTGCTGATGTTATCCTCTTGATATGAGCTTCAGGGGACAGGTCTGGCATGATATCAACCCCCAGGTCTTTCTCTCTCTCTGACTCTTGAAGTATTTCATCTCCCAAGTGATACCTTGTATCTGGTCTCCTGCTTCCTACCCCTATCTTCATTACATTACATTTGCTTGGGTTAAACTCTAACATCCATTTGTTCGACCATTCCTGCAGCTTGTCCAGGTCTTCTTGAAGCCTCAAGCTGTCCTCCTCTGTCTTAATCCTTCTCATAATTTTGGCGTCGTCAGCAAACATTGAGAGGAATGAGTCTATACCCTCTGGGAGATCATTTACATATATCAGAAACAGGATAGGTCCAAGCACAGAGCCCTGTGGGACTCCACTGGTGACTTCACGCCATTCTGAGGTCTCACCCCTCACTATAACTCTCTGCTTCCTATTGCTTAGGTACTCCCTTATCCACTGGAGCGCCCTACCAGTTACTCCTGCCTGTTTCTCCAGCTTATGCATCAACCTTTTATGGGGTACTGTGTCAAAGGCTTTCTGACAGTCCAAAAAAATGCAGTTCGCCCATCCTTCTCTTTCTTGCTTAATCTTTGTCACCTGATCATAGAATTCTATCAAGCATGTAAGGCAAGATTTACCCTCCCTGAACCCATGTTGATGGGTTGTCACGAAGTCTCTTCTCTCCAGATGTGTTACTAGGTTTTTTCTCACAATCTTCTCCTTCGCCTTCCATGGTATACAAGTTAAGGACACTGGCCTGTAGTTCAGTGCCTCTTGTCTGTCACCCTTTTTAAATATTGGTACTACATTAGCAGTCTTCCATACTTCTGGTAGGTCTCCCGTTTCCAGTGACCTACTATACACTATGGAGAGTGACAAGCAAAGTGCTCCTGCACACTCTTTCAATACCCATGGTGAGATTCCATCCGGCCAAACAGCTTTTCTCACATCCAGCTCCAATAGGTACTTCTTGACCTCATCTCTTGTAATTTCGAACCTTTCCTAGGTCACCTGGTTTGCTGCCACCTCTTCTAGCGCCGTGACATCTCCCTGTTCTATTGTAAAGACCTGGAACCTTTTGTTGAGTTCTTCACACACCTCCTTGTCATTCTCTGTGTACCTGTCCTCGCCCACCCTAAGTTTCATCACCTGTTCCTTCACTGTTGTCTTCTTCCTGATGTGACTGTGTAGTAGCTTTGGTTCGGTCTTGGCTTTATTAGCTATATCATTTTCATACCTTTTCTCAGCTGCTCTTCTCACACTAACATACTCGTTCCTGGTTCTCTGGTATCTCTCTCTACTTTCTGGTGTTCTGTTATTACGGAAGTTCCTCCATGCCCTTTTATTCAGCTCCTTTGCTTTCATACATTCCCTATTAAACCACGGATTCTTCGTTTGCTTCTCTGTTTTTTCCTGTTGGGCTGGGACAAACCTGCTTACAGCTTCCTGACATTTTTGGGTGACAGTCCATCATGTCTTGTACGGACTTGGTTCCGAGTTCTGTGTCCCAATGTATATCTGTGTGTGTGTGTGTGTGTGTGTACGTGTGTACGTGCGTGTGGGCATTCACCAATTTGTGCCTGCAGGATCTAACATTAGCTCCTGGATTCCGCTCTTCTATCCGCCAATTATTGTCTAATTACATGGCTCCAGGTCTATTTTCCTGCAACATCTACTTTTAAAATTACGAATTACGAATTTAATTACTTCTACAACCTGCTCCTTTAGTTCACCCCATTTTCCCATTACTCTGACGCTTAAAGAAAACTCCCTAATATCTCTGTGGCTCATATGACCTGGAATTGACTTCATCTTATGCCTCTATACTTAAGTGGCACTCCAAGAAAGGCTTTAAGTCCCAGTTGAATGCTAGTTACGTGACTCTGGGGCTTCATTATGGTGGTGTGCTCAGTTGTGTGGTTGGTAGAGCTACAGGCTTCAGCTTTATTGGTACTGGGTTCGAGGGTTCCCTCTCGATCCTCACAGGGCTTAGAATCCTGCTATTCTTTATATTACACCATGACCGGGTCCTCTTGTTTTGGTTCCTCTCCTGGCAATATCCCATTTCTTCTAGCTCATGTCATCCTGTTACGTTCCCCTCATTCTAGTCATGTAATGACTGAGAAGGGTTCCCATTTTGTATTGTCGATATGCTGAGTATTTTGTACATCGTGATTATGCCTCCTTGGATTCTTCTTTACTTCCTTGGTGCGAGAAGTAAATAATCTGTCTCTCCGCCGTTATTCTGTGCTCGTAATTATTGTATTTCGTCACTTGTGTTATTTGAAGATGTTGTCTTTCAGCACCGAGGTTACTTGCAAGTCAGGCTCGTGATCAGACTACATGCAACAGTGGTTCCCAGTTGATTGAGACTAACCAGTGGGGACTGACCGGTTGGGACTGACCGGTTGGGACTGACCGGTTGGGACTGATCGGTTGGGACTGATCACCGAGTCAGTCAAATTTTAGCTATTCAGAGAACACTGCCGAGACGGACGCAGATGAACATATTATGTTCAATATGGTGCCGATGTTGCCTGGTTTATGTTCGTCTTAGATAGGCCGGGGGGGGGGGTGTCTATCATTAGCCCATTATCTCTGACTTGCTATAAATATAGTTATAAGAGCTACTTCTGTAGTTTGCTTAAGACTTTCTTGCGCTCATCCTCTATCCTTATCTTCCTTAGCTACTTGTATCTTGCTCAGACAATAGCTTGCATAAGTTTATTCTTCCTGTAAGCTGGTAACGTTGGAATTTTGGCCAAGGTCTTTGATCTAGGATTTTATTTAAAATAAGTACAATTTTTCCTTTTTTTCACCCAAAACTGTTCAGTGCTAAAAGGAATTGACAGAAGAAATTTGTGTTTTCTCTTTTCAGAAATACGACTGAACAGTGATCTTGCATAAAGTCGATTGCACTAAAAAATCATAACACTATCGCCCAGTGAGGCTCATATATGTGTGTGATGGTCAGCCAGATTTTGGAATGAGGTGTCAAAATCCCTTTAATGTGCACAGGAAATCATATCGGCCAAGGGTAAGAGGAGATTGGATCTCTTGCTTAAGATTCATCTAACAGGATACACACAAGGGGTCTCCCTGAGGTTAGTGACTCAATACTTTGCCAGGTGAACATGCCAGTGTCATATATGGATGTACTGTCCATTACTTTCCTCACTCCTCTTACTTCCCCTCACTCCTGTTATTACCATTACTCCCCTTACTTCCCTTACTCCCCTTCCCTCACTCCTCTTCCCACACTTCGCTTCCCTCACTCCCCTTCCCTTACTTCCTTCACTTCTACTTTCATCACTCCCTTTATTTTCTTTACTATTACCTGTCTTGTTTACATCGCTCCGCTCGTTGCCATTGTTTCCACCACACATTTATTTCTCTTGTTTCCCCTCACTTTACTCGCTTCCTGTCTTCCTCCCTCAAGTTGTTTCCATCGCTCCCCTCACTAATGGCCGTAATAGTCAGTGTATGTGTGTGTGCTTGTCAGCTGATATAAACGTGGATGGAGATATAGACATACAAAGAGACACTGCCTGTGTCTGTGTCTGAGTTTGTGTGTGTGTCTGTCTGTACGTCTGTCTTCACTCACGTGTACATGAGCCTCAAAGAAGAAAATTTTCAATTTTGTTTTTTATTATTTGGTATTTCCTTTTTTTCTTAGCATTCATTAGTTGGGAGGTCGTTTACCTTGCTAGTGACGAGCCTTCAAACTCCCTCTGCCCCTCTGCCCCGCTGAGTAGTTGTCTACACTCTCCTGTGTTCCAGCACTCGAAGGTTTTCAACACAGCTTCAGTTTTCTTCTCCAGTGCCTTTCCAATTTTCCTTTACTACGGGGAAGTATGCAGGATATGGCTGCTGTTCGCCCTTCCATCAGGGAGGAGAACCCGGCTCAAGTTAACTGTGCATCCTGGGTCTTGACCCAGTTCTCTGTCTCTCTCTTGCTCATTCACTTAGACTGGTTGGTTGAGCGGTGGCTGATTGAGCGGTGGCTGGTTGAGCGGTGGCTGGTTGAGCGGTGGCTGGTTGAGCAGTGGCTGGCTTCGTGGTGACTGTAGCTTCTTACAGAGTTTGGCGTTCGATCCCAGATCATACGATTGGTTTGGCACTGTTCCTATACTCCCTCCTTATAACCCACTGATCTATACAGTTATACTGGCTTAGCGATTTATTCTGCTCCAGTTATTCGTCCAGTACATAGCCAGGTTTAACTAACCCTGACATAACAGCCTGAACCTTTCTCTGTATATATACACCTTAAGATAACAATTAGCAGAGATTCAGGTTATCATTCTGTCCCTTTTGCGGATATTTGGTCGAGTAAGAATACATTTATGTTCCACTCCTGCTGCTTTAGTGAGACATTTCTCTGACTCACGTCTCCTGGGTAAGTTATCTCTAGAGTGCTATTTCATTTACTCTGATTAAAGTTGCAAGAACGTGTCAGCGAGTCAGGACCTTGAGGGGCTTGTGTTGTGTACATGTTGAGTCTCGCATTAACACGCATTTATCATAAAATGCTATTTTTTAGGACCGGAGGAGGAGGAGCAAGCACTATTGCTTGCTCATAATGCTTGCAAAGAAATAGGCACTAAACATCTAGTATACATCAGTTATACTAAATTTACTCTTTTCCAGCTATACTTTCACTGAATTTCACTGAATTATACAATAGTAAAGTTACAATATTTATTTTGTTTTCTTTTTAATTGAATAATTGAGGAAATTTTCAAGATGTTCGAAGGAAAATACAATTCAACTTTTACGCTTAAATCTAATACCACGTGAAGCACATTGTTCATTATTAACATTTTTGGTCGTCTCAACTCGCTAAAAAATTTGGACATCAAATACAGTAAAAGCGAGCACTAAGAGCACCCAGGACTTACACCTGAACCTTCGCGCTCTAAGGTGGATTTAATGCGATAAATGCCACAACTGCACTTATTCTCAGCATAAATTAATGATTAGTTAAGGATGTGATTACGTTAGACGTAGAGTGCACATACGACTACAGTCGGTTTACATTAATAATGAGATTATTGTATGAGTTTACGGGGCAGTGTGTATGTTGTAAACTTAAATAATTGGAAATGGAAAGATATCTTTCCTTGCACTGTTGTTTTGCTTCACTCGACTTCATTTTCCTAATTCATGTTTCTGACCTCAAGTGAAGTAGTTTATTGATGTGTTATTGTGCAGTCTGAAATGAAATTGATTCTCTTTCTCTCTTCTACAATGGGAAAAAGTGCTTCAAGTGAAGTATCACTGAGACATCCTCATTGATACTAAACGTTAATGTGAGGTATTTGTGCATTTGTAGAGTAGCGTCAAAGGTAGAATTCCTTGACTACAAGACAAGGTGCATGGGGGGGGGGGGGGCAGTGAGCGAAAACCTGGTTAGGCTTCTGTATAAGCCTCAGGAGCCCTTGAAAATTCACTTGAATCCCAGGTTGCATGGTTAGAATTCGAGGTTGTACTGGTCTAAGGCTTAGGTTTGTTCAGGTTTAAATCCAGAGCATGGGTTTCGAATCCTGCTCATGGCTCCTAATGATTTTCACGGAGAGAGAGAGAGGGAGAGGGAGAGGGAGAGGGAGAGAGAGGGAGAGGGAGAGAGAGAGAGAGAGAGAGAGACTGACTTATTAATTAAGTGTGAAGAGCAAGGAGGAGGAGATATATTCTCTGTGGAAGACTGGAGTTAATATCGTTTGTTTATTTTATCTTCTTGAACCAAAATGTTGTTCGTGAATTATTAACTAATTCATTCAGTAATTAGTAACATTCTAGACACAAGTGTTTGGGGCGAGAATGAGACTCAGGCAGCAGTTACAGGAAGACAATATTCACAAACAGAACAACAAATATACTCAAATACAGTAAAAAATTATGTCCCGGGAACTGTCTAACTTGAGAACAACGAGAGTCCCAGGTGAAGCAAGGAGGATATAGTGGGAGACGCAAGGGTGAAGCAAGGAGGATATAGTGAGAGACGCAGGGGTGAAGCAAGGAGGATATAGTGGGAGACGCAGGGGTGAAGCAAGGAGGATATAGTGAGAGACGCAGGAGTGAAGCAAGACGGACATAGTGGGAGACGCAGGGGTGAAGCAAGACGGATATAGTGAGAGACGCAGAGATGAAGCAAGACGGACATAGTGAGAGACGCAGGGGTGAAGCAAGACGGACATAGTGGGAGACGCAGGGGTGAAGCAGGACGGACATATTGGGAGACGCAGGGGTGAAGCAAGACGGACATAGTGGGAGACGCAGGGGTGAAGCAAGACGGACATAGTGGGAGACGCAGGAGTGAAGCAAGACGGACATAGTGGGAGACGCAGGGGTGAAGCAAGACGGACATAGTGGGAGACGCAGGGGTGAAGCAAGGAGGATATAGTGAGAGACGCAAGGGTGAAGCAAGGAAGATATAGTGCGAGACGCAAAGGTGAAGCAAGGAGGATATAGTGGGAGACGCAGGAGTGAAGCAAGACGGACATAGTGGGAGACGCAGGGGTGAAGCAAGGAGGATATAGTGAGAGACGCAAGGGTGAAGCAAGACGGACATAGTGGGAGACGCAGGGGTGAAGCAGGACGGACATAGTGGGAGACGCAGGGGTGAAGCAAGACGGACATAGTGGGAGACGCAGGGGTGAAGCAAGACGGACATAGTGGGAGACGCAGGAGTGAAGCAAGACGGACATAGTGGGAGACGCAGAGGTGAAGCAAGACGGACACAGTGGGAGACGCAGGGGTGAAGCAAGACGGATATAGTGGGAGACGCAGGAGTGAAGCAAGACGGACATAGTGGGAGACGCAGGGGTGAAGCAAGGAGGATATAGTGAGAGACGCAAGGGTGAAGCAAGGAGGATATAGTGCGAGACGCAAAGGTGAAGCAAGGAGGATATAGTGAGACGCAAGGGTGAAGCAAGGAGGATATAGTGGGAGACGCAAAGGTGAAGCAAGGAGAATATAGTGGGAGACGCAAGGGTGAAGCAAGACGGATATATTGGGAGACGCAGGGGGTGAAGCAAGGAGGATATAGTGAGAGACGCAGGGGTGAAGCAAGACGGATATAGAGGGAGACGCAAGGGTGAAGCAAGACGGATATATTGGGAGACGCAGGGGTGAAGCAAGGAGGATATAGTAAGAGACGCAAGGGTGAAGCAAGGAGGATATAGTGGGAGACGCAAAGGTGAAGCAAGGAGAATATAGTGGGAGACGCAAGGGTGAAGCAAGACGGATATAGTGGGAGACGCAAGGGTGAAGCAAGACGGATATATTGGGAGACGCAGGGGTGAAGCAAGGAGGATATAGTAAGAGACGCAAGGGTGAAGCAAGAAGGATATAGTGGGAGACGCAGGAATGAAGCAAGGCGAAAATAGTTTGAGACGCTGGGGTGAAGCAAGACGGATATAGTGGGAGACGCAGGGGTGAAGCAAGACGAATATAGTGAGAGACGCAGGGGTGAAGCAAGACGGATATAGTGTGAGACGCAGGAGTGAAGCAAGACGGACATAGTGGGAGACGCAGGAGTGAAGCAAGACGGACATAGTGGGAGACGCAGGAGTGAAGCAAGACGGATATAGTGGGAGACGCAGGAGTGAAGCAAGACGGACATAGTGGGAGACGCAGGAGTGAAGCAAGACGGATATAGTGGGAGACGCAGGAGTGAAGCAAGACGGAAATAGTTAGAGACGCAGGAGTGAAGCAAGACGGATATAGTGGGAGACGCAGGAGTGAAGCAAGACGGACATAGTGGGAGACGCAGGAGTGAAGCAGGACGGACATAGTGGGAGACGCAGGGGTGAAGCAAGACGGATATAGTGGGAGACGCAGGGGTGAAGCAAGACGGATATAGTGGGAGACGCAGAGGTGAAGCAAGGCGAAAATAGTTTGAGACGCAGGGGTGAAGCAAGACGGAAATAGTTAGAGACGCGGGGGTGAAGCAAGACGGATATAGTGGGAAACGCAGGGGTGAAGCAAGACGGATATAGTGGAAGACGCAGGGGTGAAGCAAGACGGATATAGTGGAAGACGCGGGGGTGAAGCAAGACGGATATAGTGGGAGACGCAGGGGTGAAGCAAGACGGATATAGTGGAAGACGCAGGGGTGAAGCAAGACGGATATAGTGGAAGACGCGGGGGTGAAGCAAGACGGATATAGTGGGAGACGCAGGGGTGAAGCAAGACGGATATAGTGGGAGACGCAGGGGTGAAGCAAGACGGATATAGTGGGAGACGCAGGGGTGAAGCAAGACGGATATAGTGGGAGACGCAGGGGTGAAGCAAGACGGATATAGTGGGAGACGCAGGGGTGAAGCAAGACGGACATAGTAGGAGACGCAGGGGTGAAGCAAGACGGACATAGTGGGAGACGCAGGGGTGAAGCAAGACGGACATAGTGGGAGACGCAGGGGTGAAGCAAGACGGACATAGTAGGAGACGCAGGGGTGAAGCAAGACGGACATAGTGGGAGACGCAGGGGTGAAGCAAGACGGACATAGTAGGAGACGCAGGGGTGAAGCAAGACGGACATAGTGGGAGACGCAGGGGTGAAGCAAGACGGATATAGTGGAAGACGCAGGGGTGAAGCAAGACGGACACAGTAGGAGACGCAGGGGTGAAGCAAGACGGTTATAGTGGGAGACTCAGGGGTGAAGCAAGACGGACACAGTAGGAGACGCAGAGGTGAAGCAAGACGGGTACAAGTGGGGATCAGGTTGGGAGGGAAGGAGAGATTTGACAGTGTAAAGAGGAGAGGAAATAGTAACGGTTGAGGATGATTCTGGTGATGAAGAGAGAGGTGGGGGGAGGGGGGGTGATGGAGTATGAAATGGGTTGAGGATGAAGGAAGAGGGAAGGAAGGATGAAAGGAGAGGAACAGAAGGACAAGAACTGGAAGAAGGAGGGTGGAAAATAGGGAAAATTAGAGAGTTGGTGGAAGGGAGTTGGCACAAATTGTACCTTAATAAATGTCATTTTTTATTAAAGTTGGCAGTGTTGACTAACTTCCTGCATTGTTTGAGGGCGCTCCAGACCCTCTCCCTTCATGGTTTTTTTTTCTGGTCCCTAGGATGGCTCTATGTTCCTAGCAGGGCTGTGTTCCTAGCAGTGCTGTGTGTTCCTAGCAGGACTGTGTGTTCCTAGCAGGGCTGTGTGTTCCTAGTAGGACTGTGTGTTCCTAGCAGGACTGTGTGTTCCTAGTAGGGCTGTGTGTTCCTAGCAGGGCTGTGTGTTCCTAGCAGGGCTGTGTGATACTATGTTGAGATAGATGTATATATGTAACATGATGATGTGATATGTAACAAAAAGAGATCTGGTCGAGGACCGGGCCGCGGGGATGCTAAACCCCGAAATCATCTCAAGATAACCCAACAGGAATGTTACTCATCCGGCTAAGCCTTTCTCAGTATTTATTAATGGTCTTGACAAGCACTTGAGAATAAGTGCGTCCTCGGAACTCTATAGACGCAACAGAAACCAGGAGCGCATGTACTGAGTCACTGTAGCAGTGCACAGCCTCAGACTTGGTAGATGATGCAGGCTTCCTGCTGAGAGGGAGGTGTTGGCATCACATTATACCGTGACGCACCAGCACCTTGCGTTGTGTGGTGGGCACAACACCTCCAGGTGTTCACGCATCACCTTAAGATTCACACTTCTTTTCCCGGTGCTTCTCCACCCACCAACATTTCCCACAACACTCTTGGTCCTCCAGTCGGTGTCCAGGTGGAGGTCGAACCAGTGCAGTAACAACTCCAGCCAAGTCAGTTAGCCGGTAGATGGACAGGAGAGATGCCACTCAGCCAGAAGACAGACAGTTAAGGAACCAACTGACCGAACAGGTGAGAAGCCAGTCGAGACGATAGCAGGTAACAGCGACAGAAGTCTTAAGAGGTTAATTTTTTGTTTAATACTGTGGGTTTGGTCGACTTCAAACATTTCAAAAACGTCGTTTCTCTCACAATTAGAAATCAGGTATTGTTTTCCAGGTTGACATAGTTGTGAAAACCCGCTGGCCAAAACTTGGTTCTAGTCTGTAAACTGGCCACAAAATACCAAGATGTAAATGAATTCTCAAGTCTTGTAAATCGTCGATCAGAGCGTGAAATATCATCCAAAATATTTGAGTTGTTTTTGGGCCAGAAATATCCCCAATTTTCTTTTAGCATTTATATTAATTCATCAAATTTGTCCGAGTCTCACTTTCCTTCGTGGTTAGTCTAATGCTTTTTCGTATCTAAGAATTTTCCCAGTTAATTTGTTTTCGTTTATTTGTCTGAATTGTTTACGGCAAAAATTATATAAAATGGGAAACTTTTGGTATACTTTGACGGAAGATGAAGCCTCCCTCTCCTGCTGGTTTACACCCCTCTCCAGCTGGTGTACATCCCTCTCTTGCTGGTTTACACCCCTCTCTTGCTGGTTTACATCATTCTCCTGCTGGTTTACACCTCTCTCTTGCTGGTTTACATCCATATCTTGCGGGTTTACATCCCTCTCCTGCTGGTTTACATCCCTCTCCTACTGGTCTACGCCCCTCTCCTGCTGGTATACATCTCTCTCCTGTTGGTTTACACCCTCTCCTGTTGGTTTACACCCTCTCTTGCTGGTTTATATCCATCTCTTGCTGGTTTACATCCCTCTCCTGCTAGTTTACACCCCTCTCCTGCTGGTTTACATCCCTCTTATGCTGATTAACACACACCTCTCCTGCTGGTTTCCATCCCTCTCCTGCTGGTTTACATCCCTCTCCTGTTGGTTTACACCCTCTCTTACTGGTTTACATCCATCTCTTGCTGGTTTACATCCATCTCTTGCTGGTTTACATCCATCTCCTGCTGGTTTACATCCAGCTATTGCTGGTTTACATCCCTCTCATACTGGTTTACGTTCCTCTCTAGCTGGTTTACATCCATCTCCTGCTAGTTTACATCCCGTTATTGCTGGTTTACATCCCTCTCTTGCTGGTTTACATCCCTCTTCTCCTGGTTTACATCCCCCACACTGTTTTTCTTTCTCCCCAACCCCAAAACACCAACAAACTCGACAAGTGTGTGTGTGAGTATTCACCTAGTTGTGCTTGCGGGGATGAGCTTTGCTCTTTCGGCCCACCTCTCAACTGTCAATCAACTGTTTACTAACTACTACTTTTTTCCACACCACACACACCAGGAAGCAGCCCGTGACAGCTGACTAGCTCCCAGGTACCTATTTACTGCTAGGTAACAGGGGCATTCAAGGTGAAAGAAACTTTGCCCATTTGTTTCTGCCTCGTGCGGGAATCGAACCCACCCCACAGAATTACGACTCCTGCGCGCTTTTCACCAGTCGACGAGGCCCCTGTGTGTGTGTGTGTGTGTGTGTGTGTGTGTGTATATGTGTGTGTGTGTGTGAATGTGTGTACTCACCTAGTTGTACTCACCCTTGGAACAAAGAGCCAGAGCTCAACCCCCGCAAGCACAATTAGGTGAGTGAGTACCTATTTGTGCTGGCGGGGTTTGAGCTCTGGCTTTTTTGGTCCCGTCTCTCAACTGTTAATCAACTGTTGTACGGGTTCCTGAGCCTACTGTGCTCTACACTTGATCATATCTATACTTGAAACTGTGTATGGAGTCAGCCTCCACCACATCACTTCCTAATGCATTCCATTTGTCAACCGCTCTGACACTAAAAAAGTTATTTCTGATATCTCTGTGGCTCATTTGGGCACATTTTCCACCTGGGTCCCCTAGTGCGTGCGCCCCTTCGGTTAAATAGCCTGTCCTTATCTACCCTATCAATTCCTTTGAGAATTTTGAATGTGGTGGTGATATCCCCCTTAACTCTTCTGTCTTCCAGCGACGTGAGGTTTCATTCCCGTAGTCTCTCCTCGTAGCTCATACCTGCTCGGGTACTAGTCTGGTGGCAAACCTTTGAACCTTTTCCAGTTTAGTCTTATCCTTGACTTGATATGGACTCCATGCTGGGGGCTGCATACTAAATGATTGGCCTGACATATGTGGTATCCAAAGTTCTGAATGATTCCGTACACAAGTTTCTAAAGGCCGTTCTTATATTGTCCAACCTGGCATATGCCGCTAATGTTATCCTTGATACGGGCTGCAGGGGACAGGTCTAGCGTGATATCAACCCCTAAGTCTTTTTCTCTCTCTGACTCATTAAGAATTTCATTTCTCAAATGATGTCTAGTATTTGGCCTCCTGCTCCCTACACCTATCTTCATTTCATTACATTACATTTGCTTGGGTTAAACTCTAACAACCATTTGTTCGACCATTCCTTCAGTTTGAATAGGTCTTCTTGAAGCCTCAAGCAGTCCTCCTATGCCCTAATTCTTCTCATAGTTTTGGCATCGTCAGCAAACATCGAGAGAAAAGAGTATTCCTTCCGAGAGTACATCAAAAACAGGATTGGACCGAGTACAGAGCCCTGTGGGACTCCAATGGTGGCTTCACGCTAATCGGAGGTCTCACCCCTCATTGTAACTCTCTGCTTCCTATTGCTTAGGTACTCCCTTATCCACAGGAGTGCCTTACCGTTTACTGCTGCCTGTCTATCCAGCTTATGTACCAGCCTCTTATGGGGTACTGTTTCAAAGGTTTTCCTACAATCCAAGAAAATGCAGTCCAACCAGCCTTCTCTTTCTTGCATAATCTGTGTCACCTGATCGTAGAATTCTATTAAGCCAGTAAGGCCAAATTTACCCTCCCTGAACCCATGTTGGCGATTTGTCACGAAGTTCCTTTTCTCCAGATGTGTTACTAGGTTTTTTCTCACGATCTTCTCCATCACCTTGCATGGTATACAAGTTAAGGACACTGGCCTGTATTTTAGTGCCTCCTGTCTGTCAACTTTTTTTTTGTATATTGGGACTACGTTAGCCGTCTTCTATATTTCTGATAGGTCTCCTGTCTCCAGTGACCTACTATACACTTTGGAGAGTGGCAAGCAAAGTGTTTCTGCACACCTTTTCAATACCCATGGTGAGATTCCGTCCGGGCCAACAGTCTTTCTTACACCAAATCCAACAGGTGTCTCTTGTCCTCATCTCTCGTAATTTCGAACCCTTCCAAGGCCGCCTGGTTAACTGCCCCCTCTCCTGGCGCAGTGACCTCACCTCGTTCTATTGTGAAGATCTACTGGAACCTCTTGTTGAGTTCTTCACACATCTCTTTGTCATTCTCTGTGCACCTGTCCTCACCCGTTCAAAGTTTCATTACCTGTTCTTTCACTGTTGGTTTCCTCCTGATGTGACTGTGGAGAAGCTTTGGTTCGGTCTTGGCTTTATTTGCTATACCATTGTCATACCTTTTCTCTGCTTCTCTTCTCACACTAACAAACTCGTTCCTGGTTCTCTGGAATCTCTCTCTGCTTTCTGGTGTTCTGTTACTACGGAAGTTCCTCCACGCCCTTTTGTTCAGTTCCTTTGCTTTCATACACGCCCTATTAAACATTGGATTCTTCTTTTCCTTCTCGTTTTTTTTCTTTTGGGGCGGGATAAACCTGTTTACTGCCTCCTAACTCTTTTGGGTGACATAGTCCATGTCACCCGAATACGGACTTTTCTTGTACGGACTTAGTTTTGAGTTCTGTGTCCCATTGTATATACCTTAGGAATTTTCTGATCTCATAATTTCTCTTTCGGTATGCCAGCCCTTTGTTTCCATTTTTTTTTTAGGGGAAAGGGGGGGAGGTGGGAGGGGGGAGGGGGGAGGGGGGGAGGGGGGAGGGGGGGGAGGGGGGAGGGGGGGAGGGGGGAGGGGGGGAGGGGGGAGGGGGGGAGGGGGGGGAAATAAATCCTAGTTCTACCAGGTACTCAAAGATCAATACACTGTGATCACTCATTCCCAAGGGTGCTTCCAACTTAACTCCTTTTTATATCCCACTCATTGAGGGTAAATATCAGCTCAAGCATGGCTGGTTCATCTTTCCCTCTCATTCTTGTCAGTCCCTTGATGTGTTGGCTTAGAAAGTTTCTTGTTGTCACGTCCATCAGCTTAGCTCTCCATGTAACTGGTATTCCATGTGGGTCTCTGTTCTCCCAGGCTATCTTTCCATGGTAGAAGTCTTCTATGATTAGTAGTCCAGATCTGTTCATGCTAGGGACAGAAGCTGCTCTCTCGATTATATTAATTGTGGCCATTTGTTTTCGTCACATTCCTGTCTGGGTCTTGTCATTTTGTGGTGGGTTATATATGATTACTATTATTATAAGTGTATGTGTGTGTGTGCGTGCGAGCGTGGGCATAGGCGATTGGGTCCCTGTACTTCACTGCTCAATTTCTGAACTTAAAGGCTTCGAGACCTCCCTCAGGTGTATTAACGCACACAGGTCCACCACGGCAGGACTGCCACACGCGGGACACGCACATCACCGCCGTGTCTTTGCCGACCTCAGGTGTGGCTCCTCCGGGCTACCGCAATTCTCAAATTCAAATTTATACTCTATGAGCAGTGAAAGTCCTGGCGAGTCCGGGGTATGGTAATCCTCGGGTGGGGCCCAGTGGCCCCTGTTGAAGTGCAGCCATCCGGGTCCCTCGGACTGTGGGAGAGGAGCTGTGGGTGGTAATGTGACCAGTATGGTGCATGAAGCCTCCTGGTGAACCACAGTGAAGCTGTGGGTGGTAATGTGACCAGTATGGTGCATGAAGCCTCCTGGTGAACCACAGTGAAGCTGTGGGTGGTAATGTGGCCAGTATGGTGCATGAAGCCTCCTGGTGAACCACAGTGGAGCTGTGGGCGGTAATGTGGCCAGTATGGTGCATGAAGCCTCCTGGTGAACCACAGTGGAGCTGTGGGTGGTAATGTGGCCAGTATGGTGCATGAAGCCTCCTGGTGAACCACAGTGGAGCTGTGGGTGGTAATGTGACCAGTATGGTGCATGAAGCCTCCTGGTGAACCACAGTGGAGCTGTGGGTGGTAATGTGGCCAGTATGGTGCATGAAGCCTCCTGGTGAACCATAGTGGAGCTGTGGGTGGTAATGTGGCCAGTATGGTGCATGAAGCCTCCTGGTGAACCACAGTGGAGCTGTGGGTGGTAATGTGACCAGTATGGTGCATGAAGCCTCCTGGTGAACCACAGTGGAGCTGTGGGTGGTAATGTGGCCAGTATGGTGCATGAAGCCTCCTGGTGAACCACAGTGGAGCTGTGGGTGGTAATGTGACCAGTATGGTGCATGAAGCCTCCTGGTGAACCATAGTGGAGCTGTGGGTGGTAATGTGGCCAGTATGGTGCATGAAGCCTCCTGGTGAACCACAGTGGAGCTGTGGGTGGTAATGTGGCCAGTATGGTGCATGAAGCCTCCTGGTGAACCACAGTGGAGCTGTGGGTGGTAATGTGACCAGTATGGTGCATGAAGCCTCCTGGTGAACCATAGTGGAGCTGATCAAATTTCAAGGATGACTGTGAACCGGGACAAAGTGCTGACAATGTCTTGGATGTGTTGTGTACAGTGAGGGCTGGTGCAGGGAACACAGACATGCTGGTAAACCCCAAGACCTTCACATGACAACCTCAAGCTGCAAGACGCTTCTTGCAGCTTGACAATAGGTACAACCAGTTGCACAGGATCCACCTTGTGATCTTATCGCCGCTTCATGTGGTGTAAAAGTTGACAATTTTACCCACTCGCTTAGCAAGCAAGCAGACCCGGGCTCGAGTACTGGACAGGGTGAGACGATTGGGCTCCGTTCCTTCCACGATTGGTCGACCGTCTTCTCTATAAAACATGGCGCACCTTCACTAGTAGCTACATTCACTATAGGATTGACTTCTTCTGAATTAAGCAAGTATATGACTCCATAATTTTGCAGAACTTTTAACTCGTACTCGTGGCAATAATTAAGTGCCATTGCTGGAAGTGCAGCCAATAAGAGTGTTTTATATTCGATTTATTGTAAGATGGTAGCTGGCGTTAAGTGTGGATATAAGTGATGGTAGCTGGCGTTAAGTGTGGATATAAGTGATGGTAGCTGGCGTTAAGTGCGGATATAAGTGATGGTAGCTGGCGTTAAGTGCGGATATAAGTGATGGTAGCTGGCGTTAAGTGTGGATATAAGTGATGGTAGCTGGCGTTAAGTGCGGATATAAGTGATGGTAGCTGGCGTTAAGTGCGGATATAAGTGATGGTAGCTGGCGTTAAGTGCGGATATAAGTGATGGTAGCTGGCGTTAAGTGCGGATATAAGTGATGGTAGCTGGCGTTAAGTGTGGATATAAGTGATGGTAGCTGGCGTTAAGTGCGGATATAAGTGATGGTAGCTGACGTTAAGTGTGGATATAAGTGATGGTAGCTGGCGTTAAGTGCGGATATAAGTGATGGCAGCTGGCGTTGAGTGCGGATATAAGTGATGGTAGCTGGCGTTAAGTGCGGATATAAGTGATGGTAGCTGGCGTTAAGTGCGGATATAAGTGATGGCAGCTGGCGTTGAGTGCGGATATAAGTGGTGGTAGCTGGCGTTAAGTGCGGATATAAGTGATGGTAGCTGGCGTTAAGTGCGGATATAAGTGATGGTAGCTGGCGTTGAGTGCGGATATAAGTGATGGTAGCTGGCGTTGAGTGTGGATATAAGTGATGGTAGCTGGTGTTAAGTGCGGATATAAGTAATGGTAGCTGGCGTTAAGTGTGGATATAAGTGATGGTAGCTGGCGTTAAGTGCGGATATAAGTGATGGTAGCTGGCGTTAAGTGCGGATATAAGTGATGGTAGCTGGCGTTGAGTGCGGATATAAGTGGTGGTAGCTGGCGTTAAGTGCGGATATAAGTGATGGTAGCTGGCGTTAAGTGCGGATATAAGTGATGGTAGCTGTAGTTAGTGCGGACATTCCACGTGCTACGTCATGTGATCACTCGTATATTACTGTGTAGTGGTCATCATTAACTAGTTATGGTGATCGTTGCGGGACAAGATATCCAAGGGTTATGTCCAGTGAGGGACCGGATCACACCACACAGTGACGGTCACTGCATAACCGCCCTGTGTTGTCTACAATTCACTGTGTTTACAATATCTTGAATAGGTGATTATTTTTTTTTTGGTTTTGTTGGTCAATACCAGTGTTGGGAGAATATTGACGCAGACGGAGTGTTCAGCATTGTTATGGCCATGTTAATGATATTTATACCCACCACAGATGTAATTCCACCACGGGCAGAAATGGAGTCATGCAACATATATATATATATATATATATATATATATATATATATATATATATATATATATATATATATATATATATATATATATATATTTGGGGATGCAGTTTTTTATGCAATTGGTATATGTATATACGAAAATCAAATACACATTGTTGTGATGTTTCCTCATGAGGCCATATACAGACCTTCTCTTCACGAGGGTATAGTCCAGGTGAACCAGTCTGGCAATCACCTTGTCGTCACACGTGCAAGAACTCACTGAGAGGTGAACCCCCACAACATCACTTTCCATTCACTCTCGATTCAAAAAGGAATTCCGGTTGTATATCCTGTGTTGCAACATCCTCATCGCCTTCTGTGTTGCAACATCCTCATCGCCTTCTGTGTTGCAACAACCTCATCGCCTTCTGTGTTGCAACATCCTCATCGCCTTCTGTGTTGCAACATCCTCATCGCCTTCTGTGTTGCAACATCCTCATCGCCTTCTGTGTTGCAACATCCTCATCGCCTTCTGTGTTGCAACATCCTCATCGCCTTCTGTGTTGCAACATCCTCATCGCCTTCTGTGTTGCAAACATCGGCATCGCTGCCTGTGGTGCCACATAGCCTGATCTAAATGTCAGAGGGAGAGCTCTCTACTGTCTTCGAATCCTTCCCAAAATTCAATCCTGGAAACTTTGTCTCCCTTAGTCTACAGTTAGTTTACAGGCTGATACATTTTCAGGCTGATGAAGGTCTCCCTCCCCCCCCCCCCTCCTCAGGGAGGACCTTCCTAGTCCTAACCTTTGCATCACACAAATATTTGCATGGATACATATTAATGTACACATCGGAGGTATTTAGCCACAACCGATGTGCGTAATTGTGTTCACAACCACACAATTGGTTGTGAAGACACTTGGTATGGTTGTGAACACAGTTGGTATGGTTGTCAACCATGGGACGTATAACTGGTTGAGCCTGATAAGCTAAACTATGTATAAGAGATGTGTTCCAGCATCACCTGGGAGTAGACCATATTAATGCTCACTACAGACTCCGGCCTCCAGGACCAGGATCCATTAGACAGTCACATACAAACCTTTACATCTCTTCCCTCAGTCTTCATCGGGTTAGTTTACATGTATTAAACAGTTTATATGAGCTCCGAAGCCCCCGGGAGGCAGTTTACACCAAAGTACCATATGACTGTGATGCCTAGATGCAGGTAAACTGTTTTAATCAATCCAAAACAAAGCCGCCAAAGAGAGAGACAAAAGATATTTGCAGCTACGTACAAAAAACGACCGACCTAACCTAACCTAACCTAACCTATGCATAGAAAACGTGGATATATGTGAGCCGCTACTGCATAACATACTAAGAAGGTTAGGTAAGGTTGGTGTTTTCTATGAAGCTTTTCAAGGTAAACTAAAATATTCACAATAAATTAGTAAGTCACATATATGCACGTATTTAATAAGTCAATATTGACTATACGAAAGTGCGAGAACGGGTTGATTCCTGTGCTACTGGTAGCGAGAGTGTATCATACACCACACTGCTGGTGGATCATACACCACACTGCTGGTGGATCATACACCACACTGCTGGTGGATCATACACCACACTGATGGTGGATCATACACCACACTGCTGGTGGATCATACACCACACTGCTGGTGGATCATACACCACACTGCTGGTGGATCATACACCACACTGATGGTGGATCATACACCACACTGATGGTGGATCATACACCACACTGATGGTGGATCATACACCACACTGATGGTGTATCATACACCACACTGCTGGTGGATCATACACCACACTGATGGTGGATCATACACCACACTGAGGGTGATCATAACCCACTGATGGTGGATCATACACCACACTGCTGGTGGATCATACACCACACTGATGGTGGATCATACACCACACTGATGGTGGATCATACACCACACTGATGGTGGATCATACACCACACTGATGGGGATCATACACCACACTGCTGGTGGATCATACACCACACTGATGGTGGATCATACACCACACTGATGGTGGATCATACACCACACTGATGGTGGATCATACACCACACTGCTGGTGGATCATACACCACACTGCTGGTGGATCATACACCACACTGATGGTGGATCATACACCACACTGCTGGTGGATCATACACCACACTGCTGGTGGATCATACACCACACTGCTGGTGGATCATACACCACACTGCTGGTGGATCATACACCACACTGCTGGTGGATCATACACCACACTGCTGGTGGATCATACACCACACTGCTGGTGGATCATACACCACACTGCTGGTGGATCATACACCACACTGCTGGTGGATCATACACCACACTGATGGTGGATCATACACCACACTGCTGGTGGATCATACACCACACTGATGGTGGATCATACACCACACTGCTGGTGGATCATACACCACACTGATGGTGGATCATACACCACACTGCTGGTGGATCATACACCACACTGATGGTGGATCATACACCACACTGATGGTGGATCATACACCACACTGCTGGTGGATCATACACCACACTGATGGTGGATCATACACCACACTGCTGGTGGATCATACACCACACTGATGGTGGATCATACACCACACTGCTGGTGGATCATACACCACACTGCTGGTGGATCATACACCACACTGATGGTGGATCATACACCACACTGATGGTGGATCATACACCACACTGATGGTGGATCATACACCACACTGATGGTGGATCATACACCACACTGATGGTGGATCATACACCACACTGATGGTGGATCATACACCACACTGATGGTGGATCATACACCACACTGATGGTGGATCATACACCACACTGATGGTGGATCATACACCACACTGATGGTGGATCATACACCACACTGATGGTGGATCATACACCACACTGATGGTGGATCATACACCACACTGATGGTGGATCATACACCACACTGCTGGTGGATCATACACCACACTGATGGTGGATCATACACCACACTGATGGTGGATCATACACCACACTGCTGGTGGATCATACACCACACTGATGGTGGATCATACACCACACTGATGGTGGATCATACACCACACTGCTGGTGGATCATACACCACACTGATGGTGGATCATACACCACACTGCTGGTGGATCATACACCACACTGATGGTGGATCATACACCACACTGATGGTGGATCATACACCACACTGCTGGTGGATCAATACACCACACTGATGGTGGATCATACCCCACACTGCTGGTGGATCATACACCACACTGATGGTGGATCATACACCACACTGATGGTGGATCATACACCACACTGCTGGTGGATCATACACCACACTGATGGTGGATCATACACCACACTGCTGGTGGATCATACACCACACTGCTGGTGGATCATACACCACACTGATGGTGGATCATACACCACACTGATGGTGGATCATACACCACACTGCTGGTGGATCATACACCACACTGCTGGTGGATCATACACCACACTGATGGTGGATCATACACCACACTGATGGTGGATCATACACCACACTGATGGTGGATCATACACCACACTGCTGGTGGATCATACACCACACTGCTGGTGGATCATACACCACACTGATGGTGGATCATACACCACACTGCTGGTGGATCATACACCACACTGCTGGTGGATCATACACCACACTGCTGGTGGATCATACACCACACTGATGGTGGATCATACACCACACTGCTGGTGGATCATACACCACACTGATGGTGGATCATACACCACACTGATGGTGGATCATACACCACACTGCTGGTGGATCATACACCACACTGCTGGTGGATCATACACCACACTGCTGGTGGATCATACACCACACTGATGGTGGATCATACACCACACTGCTGGTGGATCATACACCACACTGCTGGTGGATCATACACCACACTGCTGCTGGATCATACACCACACTGATGGTGGATCATACACCACACTGCTGCTGGATCATACACCACACTGATGGTGGATCATACACCACACTGCTGGTGGATCATACACCACACTGATGGTGGATCATACACCACACTGCTGGTGGATCATACACCACACTGATGGTGGATCATACACCACACTGCTGGTGTATCATACACCACACTGCTGGTGTATCATACACCACACTGCTGCTGGATCATACACCACACTGATGGTGGATCATACACCACACTGCTGGTGGATCATACACCACACTGCTATTGGATCATACACCACACTGCTGGTGGATCATACACCACACTGCTGGTGGATCATACACCACACTGATGGTGGATCATACACCACACTGATGGTGGATCATACACCACACTGCTGGTGGATCATACACCACACTGCTGCTGGATCATACACCACACTGATGGTGGATCATACACCACACTGCTGGTGGATCATACACCCCACTGATGGTGGATCATACACCACACTGATGGTGGATCATACACCACACTGATGGTGGATCATACACCACACTGCTGGTGGATCATACACCACACTGCTGGTGGATCATACACCACACTGCTGGTGGATCATACACCACACTGCTGGTGGATCATACACCACACTGATGGTGGATCATACACCACACTGCTGGTGGATCATACACCACACTGCTGCTGGATCATACACCACACTGATGGTGGATCATACACCACACTGCTGGTGGATCATACACCACACTGATGGTGGATCATACACCACACTGATGGTGGATCATACACCACACTGCTGGTGGATCATACACCACACTGATGGTGGATCATACACCACACTGCTGGTGTATCATACACCACACTGCTGCTGGATCATACACCACACTGATGGTGGATCATACACCACACTGCTGGTGGATCATACACCACACTGCTGGTGGATCATACACCACACTGCTGGTGGATCATACACCACACTGATGGTGGATCATACACCACACTGATGGTGGATCATACACTACACTGATGGTGGATCATACACCACACTGATGGTGGATCATACACCACACTGATGGTGGATCATACACTACACTGCTGGTGGATCATACACCACACTGATGGTGGATCATACACTACACTGCTGGTGGATCATACACTACACTGCTGGTGGATCATACACCACACTGCTGGTGGATCATACACTACACTGATGGTGGATCATACACCACACTGCTGGTGGATCATACACCACACTGCTGGTGGATCATACACCACACTGCTGGTGGATCATACACCACACTGCTGGTGGATCATACACAACACTGCTGGTGGATCATACACTACACTGATGGTGGATCATACACTACACTGCTGGTGGATCATACACCACACTGATGGTGGATCATACACCACACTGATGCTGGATCATACACCACACTGCTGGTGGATCATACACTACACTGATGGTGGATCATACACTACACTGATGGTGGATCATACACTACACTGCTGGTGGATCATACACCACACTGATGGTGGATCATACACCACACTGATGGTGGATCATGCACCACACTGCTAGTGGATCATACACTACACTGATGGTGGATCATACACCACACTGCTGGTGGATCATACACCACACTGCTAGTGGATCATACACTACACTGATGGTGGATCATACACCACACTGCTGCTGGATCATACACCACACTGATGGTGGATCATACACCACACTGCTGGTGGATCATACACCACACTGATGGTGGATCATACACCACACTGCTGGTGGATCATACACCACACTGATGGTGGATCATACACCACACTGATGGTGGATCATACACCACACTGCTGGTGGATCATACACCACACTGATGGTGGATCATACACCACACTGATGGTGGATCATACACCACACTGATGGTGGATCATACACTACACTGATGGTGGATCATACACCACACTGATGGTGGATCATACACCACACTGCTGGTGGATCATACACCACACTGATGGTGGATCATACACCACACTGATGGTGGATCATACACCACATTGATGGTGGATCATACACTACACTGATGGTGGATCATACACCACACTGATGGTGGATCATACACCACACTGATGGTGGATCATACACCACACTGATGGTGGATCATACACCACACTGCTGGTGGATCATACACCACACTGCTGGTGGATCATACACCACACTGCTGGTGGATCATACACCACACTGCTGGTGGATCATACACAACACTGCTGGTGGATCATACACTACACTGATGGTGGATCATACACTACACTGCTGGTGGATCATACACCACACTGATGGTGGATCATACACCACACTGATGGTGGATCATACACTACACTGCTGGTGGATCATACACCACACTGATGGTGGATCATACACTACACTGATGGTGGATCATACACTACACTGCTGGTGGATCATACACCACACTGATGGTGGATCATACACCACACTGATGGTGGATCATAC
The DNA here is from genome assembly GCF_040958095.1 of Procambarus clarkii. Lineage (NCBI taxonomy): Eukaryota > Metazoa > Arthropoda > Malacostraca > Decapoda > Cambaridae > Procambarus > Procambarus clarkii. The sequence goes on along the minus strand of NC_091234.1, from coordinate 2,365,615 downwards.
ACCACACTGCTGGTGGATCATACACTACACTGATGGTGGATCATACACCACACTGATGGTGGATCATACACCACACTGCTGGTGGATCATACACCACACTGATGGTGGATCATACACCACACTGATGGTGGATCATACACCACACTGCTGGTGGATCATACACCACACTGATGGTGGATCATACACCACACTGATGGTGGATCATACACCACACTGATGGTGGATCATACACCACACTGATGGTGGATCATACACCACACTGATGGTGGATCATACACCACACTGATGGTGGATCATACACCACACTGATGGTGGATCATACACCACACTGCTGGTGGATCATACACCACACTGATGGTGGATCATACACCACACTGCTGGTGGATCATACACCACACTGATGGTGGATCATACACCACACTGCTGGTGGATCATACACCACACTGATGGTGGATCATACACCACACTGATGGTGGATCATACACCACACTGCTGGTGGATCATACACCACACTGATGGTGGATCATACACCACACTGATGGTGGATCATACACCACACTGCTGGTGGATCATACACCACACTGCTGGTGGATCATACACCACCAGCCTGAGTATGTAGCGTAATACTGTAATTATTAAATAATAATGATAAAGTTAATGTAATAAATCGTTTTACTGGGAATACGAAGCAATGATATTATTAACGCCAGAGTTAATATGGAATATTTTAGTATTCAAAGTAAAAATGTGAATATTGTCATTGTAATTAAAAAAAAAAATGTCATTCTAACTTAACTGCTTTGTTATCGATAGTAATAGCGCTGGTGACGTCAGTGGTAGTAGAGCTGACTGGACAGTTTGCTCTCTCTCAACTTCCGCTGCTCACCCCTTCACTTATTTTATCCCCTCCCCCCTTTCTCTTCCCACCGTTAGACTCTACTCCATCGTCGCCCATTACCCCTCTGTCCTATCTCCTGCCCCTGGCCCATCTCCTGCTCCTGGCCCATATCCTGCCCCTGGCTCATCTCCTGCCCCTGGCCCATATCCTGCCCCTGGCCCATCTCCTGCCCCTGGCCCATATCCTGCCCCTGGCCCATCTCCTGCCCCTGGCCCATCTCCTGCCTCATGGCCCAACTCCTGCCCCTGGCCCATCTCCTGCCCCTGGCCCATATTCTGCCCCTGGCCCATGTCCTGCCCCTGGCCCATCTCCTGCCCCTGGCCCATCTCCTGCCTCATGGCCTAACTCCTGCCCCTGGCCCATCTCCTGCCCCTGGCCCATCTCCTGCCCCTGGCCCATCTCCTGCCCCTGGCCCATATCCTGCCCCTGGCACATCTCCTGCCTCATGGCCCAACTCCTGCCTCATGGCCCAACTCCTGCCCCTGGCCCATCTCCTGCCCCTGGCCCATCTCCTGTCCCTGGCCCATCTCCTGCCTCATGGCCCAACCTCTGCCCTTGGCCCATCTCCTGCCCCTGGCCCATCTCCTGCCTCATGGTCCAACTCCTGCCCCTGGCCCATCTCCTGACCCTGGCCCATCTCCTGCCCCTGGCCCATATCCTGCTCCTGGCCCATATCCTGCCCCTGGCCCATCTCCTGCCCCTGGCCCATATCCTGCTCCTGGCCCATCTCCTGCCCCCTGGCCCATCTCCTGCCCCTGGCCCATATCCTGCCCCTGGCACATCTCCTGCCTCATGGCCCAACTCCTGCCTCATGGCCCAACTCCTGCCCCTGGCCCATCTCCTGCCCCTGGCCCATCTCCTGTCCCTGGCCCATCTCCTGCCTCATGGCCCAACCTCTGCCCTTGGCCCATCTCCTGACCCTGGCCCATCTCCTGCCCCTGGCCCATATCCTGCTCCTGGCCCATATCCTGCTCCTGGCCCATCTCCTGCCCCTGGCCCATCTCCTGCCCCTGGCCCTGTTACGAACCCGGATCCAGCGTCCGAGCCTGGAGCAGTGACAAACACGCCATCTGTGGGTCAGCTCCCGAAACCCCCGCCAAACGAACGACGACACCTAGTGAGGACAGCGTGTACTGGCCTCGAGGACCAGTTTCCAGTCTGGTTCAGCGCTCAACACCGCCGCTCCTGACCTCTGGTGAGGTGGTGCTCCGACGACAGCGCCATCTATGGACTGGATACGTCAGGTGTTTGTGCCCGAGCCTGTAAGTGTGGTGTATTAGTGTCCCAGTTATTGATGACGTGTCTGCTTACAGAGCCGACCTGGGACCACTGTGATGGAAGTGCAGTCAGTCTACCCGAGGCAGCCAGTCTCCATACTGTGAAGTTTGCTGCAGCTGTTGTGACGTCGTCCCCCCGGAAGAACACTGTGGTGTGTTAGCCTGCCGTTGGAGTGGCAGTGAAAGGATTTACCCGGGACCGACTGTTGGAGACGATAATCCACTGGGGTATGGAGGACAGGAGGGTGATTTGTGATATCACACGAGACTCCTGTCTAGGGCGTACCCCTTTTATCGTTCGTGGAGTGGCCGTACCAGCCTTGGTGGCTCAGTACCTGCCAGCAGACCAGCTGGACGTGTGGTTGATGGCCTCCACGACGGTGCCCCCAGTGGACCTGTGTTGTGGCTGACCTGTGGCCAGGGTAGGCTCGGCATTCTCAGCGGACACGTCTTGAGGCCACGAAGAAAGCACCGCGGACTCAGCACCTAGCTTCTTGATCAAGAGTCTTCAGCAGAAGACTAGATTGTGCATGATCCCCTTTGTAAAGTGTTAATACCCCTCCCCCTTGTGTACGCTTTAATTTTATATATTTAAATGGTGATGGTGTTAATTATAATATTAAGTTCTTAACTTTCTTTCCCTACTCCCTTTAAGTTACTTGCGTCACGGATCTCATCCCTTGATAGCCACTACTGGCTCGGGAACGGATACATATATCTTCCTCTAACAACATGAGAGTGAGAACCCCGTTGCGTCCCGAGAGGGCCGTAACAGGCCCATATCCTGCTCCTGGCCCATCTCCTGCCCCCTGGCCCATATCCTGCTCCTGGCCCATCTCCTGCCCCTGGCCCATCTCCTGCTCCTGGCCCATATCCTGCTCCTGGCCCATCTCCTGCCCCTGGCCCATCTCTTTCCCCAGGCCCATCTCCTGCCCCTGGCCCATCTCTTGCCCCTTGCCCACCTCCTGCCCCTGGCCCATCTCCTGTCCCTGGTCCATCTCCTGCCCCTGGCCCATCACCTGACCCTGGCCCATCTCCTGCCCCTGGCCCATCACCTGCCCCTGGCCCGTCTCCTGCCCCTGGCCCGTCTCCTGCCCCTGGCCCATCACCTGCCCCTGGACCAGCTACGAGGCTTCTAGCTACAAGGGCCTCTGAATGACAGGCTCATTTTCTAAGGTGGTATTAGTCCGTCCCGGGGCGACCTCTGGCCCCTCTGGCCCACATCCATACTTGTTGTTATGCTGTGGTGGACACACGAAGAATAGAGTGGCCGCTGTCTGTCTGTGTGTGTCTCTCTCTCTCTCTCTCTCTCTCTCTGCAACCTCCCATCCCTCTCACCCAGCCATCTCACAATGGCTGGGACTCTGGCCTTCCACATCGCGGGGGGCTCACCACACACCAGTACCAACAACAGGTTTGACCGAGAACTGAATATTTTTTCCAATAATTCCCCTTTTTCTGGAAGTTTGTAAAGTAATTCATGCTACCATACTAATGAAGTAGTAAATCATGGGCGGTATACTATCATGCCAACGAGGTATATTATCACGCGTGATGAACACGTATGAATGCGGGGGAAGTATTTTGTCACGAGAAAAAAAATATTGTGGAAATTGTGGCAGAATATACAAAAGCGGTTTCGAGAATTTCATAATTCACGGACATATAATACAAGATAGGGTACTCGGCGGTGCCCGGGTCGCCCCTGTTCCCCAGGCCTCTACCACACACTCTTATAGGTCTCCTCCCACATAATCTCTTCCCCTCCCCTCTCTCTCGACTCCAATACACACCCTTCCTCTCTCCCCTCTCCACACACCCTGATCACCGTCTCCCACACACACACACACACACGCACACATCCTCCCAAGTGTCTCCTCCCCACACACACACCCTCCACATCTCCCCATAAACATCTTACCCATCTCCCCCAAAGCAGCCTTCCCATTTCACGCCCGCCCGGCCTCACACACCCACCACCTCCCCACATATCCTCCTTATCTTCTAACACACACACACACACACACCTACCTCATCTCCCACCTCCGTCATAACCATCCCCCCCCCCCCTCACCACCATAAACACCCCATCAACCCGCCACACCCATCTTCCAGGGGGGTCTCATTTTCATCACTGTAACCACATACTCATCACACTATCTTCATTACCATATCAATTTCCAGTTACAGACGCCCTCCCCATCTCCATCCACACACATACTCTCCCCATGTCCCCTATCACTGTAACCCTTTCCACTACACACACTATACGACGTGTTAATGGTCCAGGACGGACCGAAACACCATCGCTTCTCCAGCTTCTGAGTTGTGGTTTGGTCATCAATTGCCTAAAGTCTTTGATGCATTCATAAATGGAATTATGAACAGAAAGCGCAAAGCCACTACGACTATACAACACTTGGACTGGACGGTGGAACGGCGTCCAAGGGCTTCATGCAGGTCGGCGTTCAATCCCTAACCGTCCAAGTGGTTGGGCACCATTCCTTTTTCCCCCGTCCCATCCCAAATCGCTATCCTCTTAATGTCATACCCTGTCCAACTGCTGTATAGTCCTAATGGCCTAGCGCCTTCTTTTAAAAATTACCTTAAGTATTCCCCGTATTAAGTATTGGGTAAATTCTTGCCTAGAATATTTTATTCAGGATTCACATTTCTTTCACTAGTTATTCATTACAATTCGAAATACATTTATTGTTTCCAATTTTTTGTAATGTCTTATAATGACATGTTAGCACACAACACACAACGGGGAAAACCCAGATTAAATATATTACTAATTCCAGCTTGTGGTAAATTCTTAAGTTTACCCACAGCTTAAGTATTTGCTAAAGCTTTTTTAGCGCGGAGGGGAGGGGCGGGGGTGTGTTGTGGGGTAGGGGTAAGTTGTGGGGGTAGGGGTGTGTTGTGGGGTAGGGGTAAGTTGTGTGGTAGGGGGGAGTTGTGGGGTAGGGGTGAGTTGATAGTTGCTTCATATATTCGATCAAAAAAGTTGTTTTAATAATATATACGATCTCACAAAATCTGTTTCCTGATTGCGGTCTAACCAAATATATTTATTTAATACTAACTGTACCCGGCTACGCGTTCCTGTGGCTCAGCAACGCGTGGGCGTCGCTGAGACACAACAGCCCCCTCCGTCCACCCCACTATTTCCCCCTCCTCCGTCCCCTCGACCTCTCCATCATTTCACTGTTCTCTCGTCCTCCCCACCACTTCCCGTCCCCTCGTCCTCCTTTCCATCCCCCCCCCCCTCCTCCGTCCCCTAGTCTTCCCCACCAACCAACTCACCCGTCCCCTCGTCCTCCCCATTATTTCCCACTCCTCCGTTCCCTTGTCCTCCCCACCATCCCCCATGGTGGGGAGGACAAGGGAACTTGCAACCTCACAAGTCACCCATTTATCCATTCCATTCATCTATCATTTAGATTTACTCTTCCCTATTCATCTATACGCCTTCCATTCCGTCACTTTTCTGTTCTGTTTCTGGCCCCCGTCAATTTCTCCTCCCGAAGGCTTGACGGCTCCCACACAGCTCGGGGGGGGGGGGGGGAGTAAACTGTGCCGGAAGGACACCTTCAGCACCGCCAGTTGATGACTTAAGAAGCAATCCAAGACTTTTCATAAGAGTTTTCAGTAGTTAACACCGAGGCTCAAAGGGATGTGGACTTGCCTGTTCCAGAGTTGTGAGTGCTGAGTTAAGTGGGAGGGAAAGGAGACATGAAAAAGGGAAAGAGAGAGAAAGTCAATGACGTCAGTTAACATACAAGTCACCTAGACACTCGGCCACCGCCTGTTTAGTACCGACGCGGGTAACAGAGAATGCCAGCTGTGGCGTAGGAACATCTCTGGAAAAGAAAAGTTCTCTGTCAGTTGTCTAACTCAGGAGGGTTCTGTCCTTGTGGGGGAAATGTTATTCCAGGGGGAGAGAGATGAGGTAAAAATTGTGAGTGTATCTTATAATATGGGTTGTTGGTAATATAAAATAGCACAGGAGGGACTTGCTGGCAGCAGCCATCCTGATGTGTGACAATGGTAACTCACACCTTCAGTGTGTGAGATGGTTCCTTGTCCCAAGAGGTCAGGTCGGCTGGGTAACATTTAATGACCAGTCGGTTTGCCACACCTTGTTAATCAGGTAATTGCAGTGGGGCACCTGCTCCGGCTTGCCTGATTCCTTCCGTATAAGCGAGTCTTCTGTCCATTGCTTTGGAGTAGGATAGCTTCAGGCTGTCTCATGTAGGTGCAGTTTACAGTTCCCCTTCCACATAAATATGCTACCAAGATGAGAATAGACTCATTAAAATAGACAAGAGCTCGAGACACTTTAAGGATTGAACACCCAAAACTCAGACCCAAGCTCCAGGCCCTATGTGGCCTCGTCATAGACCATCCCCTCCCCCCCCCCCCTCTTCCTCTGGTCGACTCATGATCTTAGACTCTGTAAGTGATGTTAGTGAGGTATTATGTGGTATCCTGCGGTTCCTGTTTAAATATTTTGTCAACATGCTAGGGGCAGGCTGTCGTGCAGTTTACTCAGTTTCCAGTTAAGGATCCTACTTCTATTGATAATTTCATTAACTTTGGTATATGTAGAGTAAAAAACAAAATATTCTGCCATAATTCTATCTTCGTTTTTTCCAATTTCTTTTATCTCACATCCACTTTGTACAGCCCATTTAAAGTAACAAAAATAGGATTTGAAGAGAATTAGGATGGAAGGAGTTGCAGCCATCCAACAGACTTCAGAGCATATCACACATGCATCACACATTTATGTAGTCAGAGTGTGTAGAGACAGTGTTCCAGCAATGTTATGATCTTCATCAGGATCCTTGGCACTTGTCAAACGTAACAGTCTTACAGTGGTAGGGATGCTTTAGCTTCCAGAGCATTACCAATACCCCTACTTAATAACTTACAGCCCATGACAACATTCACGCCCCTTTGGTTGAACTGTGTGAAAACATGGGTGCTGAACCCTATGCTCAGTCGGTCCACGCACAAGGCCGCTGACTGTAGAAGGGAAAGTTGCTCACTCAGTTTTGTAAGCTTAGTGAAGGAGTAAAGACTTTCCTCATCAATCTTGATAAAGACGAACTACTCAGACAGATGAGCAAGCAAAAACCTTCAGGCACATGTCTTCGAAGCTCTAAATGAACATAACCGGAAACTGCAGGGCGATCAGAGCAACATCATCCACCATGAGGAACATTTCAATGCATTTACTGCAGTGCATTTTCAATGCATTCACATGAAACTGCATTCAAAATTGCAGCAATGGGGTGAAATAGACTCAAGAGGGAAATGCGACCCAATTTCACCTACTTCCTGAAATCATTGAAGAAGTCATCAACCAGCTGCTCAAGGCAGACATCACAAAGCACCTTAACTTCCCCACGGAAAAATTCCAGCGATACTTCCAGGATATAAATATTAACGACATTACCATAGTTCTGACAAGGGAGCCATTCAAATACGACGTTGATAATGTCCTTACAGAGTTCCAGAGTTAAAGATTTTCGGGGAACTCAAAAGCACCTCCTCGGCGCAAGGTAAATTCCTATTTTTTCGGCTGACTGAGTTCTGAGTGAAAATGTTACCCATTTATTCTGGACTCGGCAAGAACGCTTTTCCTGTGCTTCCGATTGCTTTAAAATATCTGAGTCGAGATGTTCTTCCTTCCTGCCAATAAAGTCAAAGATTGTAAACCAGCTCCAGGCTGAGTGATGAAGGGTGTGTGCTCTGTCACCAACACCCCTCAACACACAGCATAGTTCCTGTCAAGACAACAGGAGCTGGATCACACTGAGCTATCTTCGTCTTGGGGTAATTTTGAGATGATTTCGGGGCTTAGCGTCCCCGCGGCCCGGTCCTCGACTAGGCCTCCTTTTTGTTACACCCCCCCAGGAAGCAGCCCGTAGCAGCTGTCTAACCCCCAGGTACCTATTTACTGCTAGGTAACAGAGGTATCAAGGTGAAAGAAACGTTTTGCCCATTTGTTTCCGCCTCCACCGGATATCGAACCCGAAACATCAGGACTATGAATACGAAGCGCTGTCCACACAGCTGTCAGGCGCCCAGAGTTGCCAAGACAATAGGTGCAGGTAACACAGTGAGGTACGAAGACAATAGGTGCTGGTAACAGTGAGGTACGAAGACAATAGGTGCAGGTAACACAGTGAGGTACGAAAACAATGGGTGCTGGGAACACTCTGAATTACGAAGACAAAAGGTGCTGGAAACACAATGAAGTACCAACACAATAGGGGCTGGGATTACAACGAGGTACTAAGATAATACATGCTTGGAACACACTGTATTACGAAGACAAAAGGAGCTCGGAAAACACTGAGGTACCAAGACAAAAGGTGCTGGGAATTCACTGAGGTACCAAGACAAAAGGTGCTGGGAATACAAGAGGTACCAAGACAATAGGTGTTGGGAACACACTGAGGTACCAAGACAATAGGTGCTGGGAATACACTGTATTACGAAGACAAAAGGTGCTGGGAACACACTGAGGTACCAAGACAAAAGGTGCTGGGAATACACTGAGGTACCAAGACAAAAGGTGCTGGGAATTCACTGAGGTACCAAGACAAAAGGTGCTGGGAATACACTGAGGTACCAAGACAATAGGTGTTGGGAACACACTGAGGTACCAAGACAATAGGTGCTGGGAATACACTGTATTACGAAGACAAAAGGTGCTGGGAACACACTGAGGTACCAAGACAAAAGGTGCTGGGAATACACTGAGGTACCAAGACAAAAGGTGCTGGGAATACACTGAGGTACCAAGACAAAAGGTGCTGGGAACACACTGAGGTACCAAGACAAAAGGTGCTGGGAATACACTGAGGTACCAAAACAAAAGGTGCTGGGAATACACTGAGGTACCAAGACAATAGGTGCTGGGAATACACTGAGGTACCAAGACAAAAGGTGCTGGGAATACACTGAGGTACCAAGACAAAAGGTGCTGGGAATACACTGAGGTACCAAGACAATAGGTGCTGGGAACACACTGAGGAACCAAAACATTGCTAATCCACAGTGATTGTAGTTATAAGAATTATTTTTTTAATCTGTTTTTATTTTTCCAGTCATTCATTCCTTTAATATACATTTTTCTTCAAGAATTACTAGTCACAAATATACCCATTACTGCCGAGTTACGATTTTCAAGGTAAATTTACGTCAATATATGAAAACACCGAGATTAAGAGTCATTTTTGGGGGGCGGGGTGTAATTCATATACCTTTTCCGGTAAAAGGAGGAACAGCATGGAAAAGGCTGCGAACCTCTGCTCTAACTGAATATTCCCTCCCAATTCCATTCCTTTCAATAAGGCAACACTCACAACCGCCCCAACCCCTCACCCCCACCTTCTCCCCAACAACCACCCCATCCCCCTCCCCATCCTCCTCCCAGGCTCCTCAGGCGATCAGGATCATTTTTCACAGCCCTCTCGCTCTGGGACCCATCTCCTTACGTCAATATATTAAATTTCACCACATTTTCCTGAATATTTAAAGTAAAATTCTCTCTATATGTGCATTTTATATAATCAAATAACGTATGATTTTTGCATCTCATTGACTTTGTCTACTAGTTTTATTTACATAACTATTGTTTAAAATTTGGTGACCCAAAAAATAATAACCAATAGAAATATTAATTACGAAACATACATGTGTATATCATTTTAGAACTCTACGAACCGACCAGGGTTCGAACCCTCATTACCAGGATTCACCCCTTGATAATGCTTGGGCGTGGATCACTAACTCCCTGACATGTAAACAGTGGCAGGGAGTAGTGAAAATTTTAGATGGGCAGCGGTTTGCTGCCTCTGAAATCTTCTCTCTCTCTCTCTCTCTCTCTCTCTCTCTCTCTCTCTCTCTCTCTCTCTCTCTCTCTCTCTCTCTCTCTCTCTCTATATATATATATATATATATATATATATATATATATATATATATATATATATATAATATAAATTGATGGCCAGGGTTCAAGTCTCCTGGTGGGTGTGTGTGTCTAAAGTTCTATACTTCAAAATTTGAGGTTTAAAGCAAGTCAGTGCATTAAGCATGGACACCGAGTTCTCCCATATAACAAGGCTTGATAGAAAACGTGAGTGATCCCTCACTGTCTCAGTTGCCTGGAGAGGCGGGTATGTCTGGGGGTTAAATCCCTCTTAAATTCCCACCTCTTTTAGGGCTCTGAGTATGGTGTAGTGGATATAAGTGCATACCTGCAATCTTCATGACCAGGGTTTGAGTCTCCTGGTGGGTGTGTGTGTTTCTAAAGTTATATTTATTCTGAAGTTTCTAAAAACAATAAAAACTTTATTCTAAAGTTTTTATCCTAAATATATATATATATATATATATATATATATATATATATATATATATATATATATATATATATATATATATATATATATATATATATATATATTTAGGGGTACCACCACTGGTTTAATTAAAGGGACCCACATCCTCGAAGAAGAAAATAAATAGTGTTCAGAGAAGACCTTGTGGATTCTCACTGAATACTTTAATCTTTTCCTCTCCTACCACCCCTATTATTTTTTTTTATAATATATATATATATATATATATATATATATATATATATATATATATATATATATATATATATATATATATATATTTTGGTAGCAGTCTTTCCTGTAGACATATATTATTAAATATGACCGAAAAAGTAAGATTAATAATTCTAACACGAATTTTCTCAATCTTTCTTACATTTCTTTTCACTGTTGATGGTAATTAAAAGATCAATTCTCCAAAATTCATTTTTATTTCTAGTCTGACGCGACACTTGAGCGCGTTACGTAAAACTTATTACATTTTCAAAGACTTTAGTTTACAAACACACAACTGAAACTGAATAGAGCTTTACACATCTTCGAGGTTTATATCTACATTTGGGTGAGGAAGATAAGGTGAAAAACGAACTTTCAACAATGGGTATTAAATTCCAACACAAGACAGAACACGAAACAATGGGTATTGAATAGGTATTAAATTCAAACACAAGACAGAACACGAAACAATGGGTATTGAATGGAAGTAATTGTATAAAGCCTATTGGTCCATATTTCTTGATGCTTCTATATTGGAGCGGAGTCTTGAAATCACAACTATATTCTACCCACTTCAAGACTCCGCTCCAATATAGAAGCATCAAGAAATATGGACCAATATTGGTCCATATTTATATATATATATATATATATATATATATATATATATATATATATATATATATATATATATATATATATATATATATATATATATATATATATATATATTTGTGATCATTGTTGCATATATATATATATATATATATATATATATATATATATATATATATATATATATATATTTGAGAGAGGTGGATGGGGTGAGGTGGCATTAATAGGGTATTAATATGTTGACCAGACCACACACTAGAAATTGAAGGGACGACGACGTTTCGGTCCGTCCTGGACCATTCTCAAGTCGATTGTGATGAGGACAGGTAGGGACAGGCATTAAATAGGCAAGAGAGAGCTGAGGAGGAAAGTCAGGTGTAGAGGATAGTAGTAATGAGAACTGCAGCAGGCCTATTGGCCCATACGAGGCAGCTCCTATTATAACCACCGAAGGAGATAGTAATAGGAAAAAGAAGAGGATAGCAAGGGAGCGTAGAAGACAATGAACAGAAAAAGGGAGAAGAGAGAAAGAAAGGGAAAGAGAAAGAAAGAAATGGAAGGGGGAAAGCTTATGTTAAGTCACGTTTGTTAGAAAGATTAGAGCATTTGAGTATATACTGTGAAAGGGAAGAGTCCACAGCAACAAAGCCAGGACTCAAGTTCATGTTGGGTACATTGTTAATAAGAGCCGATTCTACAAGACGGCGTCTGTGTAGAGTAGAGGCAGGAAAGATTATTTTGGAGGAAGACCAATCAATGGGATGATTAGAATCCCTCACATGGCAGAAGAGAGCATTGTTAGTGTCTGCAGACATAACACTTCTCTTGTGTTCTTTAAGTCTGTCATTCAGTGTACGGCCAGTTTCGCCAAAGTATTGGAGAGGACAAGATGAACAGGAAATAGAACAGGAAACATTTTCTAGTGTGTGGTCTGGTCAACATACTTCAGCCACGTTATTGTGACTCATCGCCTGCAAAGGGTATTAATATCATCAACACAAGACAGAACAAGAGGTGGCATTAATAGGGTATTAATTTCATCAACACAAGACAGAACACGAAACAATGGGTATTGAAGAAAACCAGTTTATATATATATATATATATATATATATATATATATATATATATATATATATATATATATATATATATATATATATATATATATATATGTCGTACCTAATAGCCAGAACGCACTTCTCAGCCTACTATTCAAGACCCGATTTGCCTAATAAGCCAAGTTTTCATGAATTAATGTTTTTTCGTCTACCTAACCTACCTAACCTAACCTAACCTAGCTTTTTTTGGCTACCTAACCTAACCATACCTATAAATATAGGTTAGGTTAGGTTAGGTAGGGTTGGTTAGGTTCGATCATATATCTACGTTAATTTTAACTCCAATAAAAAAAAATTGACCTCATGCATAGAGAAAAGGGTTGCTTTATCATTTCATAAGAAAAAAATTATAGTAAATATATTAATTCAGGAAAACTTGGCTTATTAGGCAAATCGGGCCTTGAATAGTAGGCTGAGAAGTGAGTTCTGGCTACTAGGTACGACATATATATATATATATATATATATATGCGAACAAGCCTGAATGGTCCCCAGGACATATGCAACTGAAAACTCACACCCCAGAAGTGACTCGAACCCATACTCCCAGAAGCAACGCAACTGGTATGTACAAGACGCCTTAATCCACTTGACCATCACGACCGGACATAATGAGGTGATAGCCGAGGCTATATGAACCACCCCACCGCCGGCACTCGGATAGTTATCTTGGGCATAGCATTTTACCAAATCACCTCATTCTTTGGGGCACACGTGAGGAACACAAATGCGAACAAGCCTGAATGGTCCCCAGGACATATGCAACTGAAAACTCACACCCCAGAAGTGACTCGAACCCATACTCCCAGAAGCAACGCAACTGGTATGTACAAGACGCCTTAATCCACTTGACCATCACGACCGGACATAATGAGGTGATAGCCGAGGCTATATGAACCACCCCACCGCCGGCACTCGGATAGTTATCTTGGGCATAGCATTTTACCAAATCACCTCATTCTTTGGGGCACACGTGAGGAACACAAATGCGAACAAGCCTGAATGGTCCCCAGGACATATGCAACTGAAAACTCACACCCCAGAAGTGACTCGAACCCATACTCCCAGAAGCAACGCAACTGGTATGTACAAGACGCCTTAATCCACTTGACCATCACGACCGGACATAATGAGGTGATAGCCGAGGCTATATGAACCACCCCACCGCCGGCACTCGGATAGTTATCTTGGGCATAGCATTTTACCAAATCACCTCATTCTTTGGGGCACACGTGAGGAACACAAATGCGAACAAGCCTGAATGGTCCCCAGGACATATGCAACTGAAAACTCACACCCCAGAAGTGACTCGAACCCATACTCCCAGAAGCAACGCAACTGGTATGTACAAGACGCCTTAATCCACTTGACCATCACGACCGGACATAATGAGGTGATAGCCGAGGCTATATGAACCACCCCACCGCCGGCACTCGGATAGTTATCTTGGGCATAGCATTTTACCAAATCACCTCATTCTTTGGGGCACACGTGAGGAACACAAATGCGAACAAGCCTGAATGGTCCCCAGGACATATGCAACTGAAAACTCACACCCCAGATGGTCGGTCGTGATGGTCGTGATGGTCAAGTGGATTAAGGCGTCTTGTACATACCAGTTGCGTTGCTTCTGGGAGTATGGGTTCGAGTCACTTCTGGGGTGTGAGTTTTCAGTTGCATATGTCCTGGGGACCATTCAGGCTTGTTCGCATTTGTGTTCCTCACGTGTGCCCCAAAGAATGAGGTGATTTGGTAAAATGCTATGCCCAAGATAACTATCCGAGTGCCGGCGGTGGGGTGGTTCATATAGCCTCGGCTATCACCTCATTATGTCCGGTCGTGATGGTCAAGTGGATTAAGGCGTCTTGTACATACCAGTTGCGTTGCTTCTGGGAGTATGGGTTCGAGTCACTTCTGGGGTGTGAGTTTTCAGTTATATATATATATATATATATATATATATATATATATATATATATATATATATATATATATATATATATATATATATATATATATATATATATATGTGTATATATATATATATATATATATATATATATATATATATATATATATATATATATATATATATATATATATATTAGTATATCGTTAAACGCCTAGAAAGAGATCTTGTTGTCTTGCCTATATAGTGGTTTTTTTGGAGCTTACAGTCCCCAAGAGGGCATTTGAAGGCATAGACGACGTTGGTCTCTTTTAAAGCGTTCTGTTTTGTGTCTGGAGAGTTTCTCATGAGTAGGCAGGCCGTTTTTCTGGTTTTATAGTAAATCGTCAGTTGTATCCTCTGATTTTTGTCTGTAGGGATAACGTTTCTATTTAAAATGTCTTTCAGGACCCTTTCCAGGTCATGGAAAAGAGCGGAGGTTTCCACACTGCAGTCTACACTAATGAAACGAACATAAGAATGTGCCTAAATGCCAACAGCGACTGCCCAGACAGGTACAAGAGGAGTGTTGTTAACGCCTATGTCGATCGTGCTCTCAGCCACAGCTCAGAATGGAAGCAAGTCGACGAAGAACTCTGTAGGGTAAGGCAGGTCATAGTCAACAATGGCTTCTCCAATGGTTTCGTCGAAGACATCATAAGAAGGAAAGTGAAACGCCATGCAACCTCTGAAGAGACAACTAACACAACACCTATACCCCCTATTAGACTATTTTACAGGAACTTCTTTTCCACAGCTCATAAAACGGAGGAATGGGTCCTGAAAGATATTGTTAATAGAAACATTATCCCTACAGACAAAAATCAGAGGATACAACTGACGATTTACTATAAAACCAGAAAAACGGCCAGCCTACTCATGAGAAACTCTCCAGACACAAAGCAGAACGCTTTAAAAGAGACCAACGTCGTCTATGCCTTCAAATGCCCTCTTGGAAACTGTAAGCTCCAAAAAAAACAGTATATAGGCAAGACAACAACATCTCTTTCTAGGCGTTTAACGATGCATAAGCAACAGGGCTCCATTAAGGAACATATAATCTCTTCCCACAACCAAACCATCGCCAGAGAAATCCTAGTAAACAACACAGAAATCATCGATAGATACAGCGATAGCAGGCGGCTTGACGTCTGCGAGGCACTACACATCAAGAAGTCAACACCAGCAATCAACAGCCAATTAATGCACAACTATATTCTACCCACCTCAAGACTCCGCTCCAATATAGAAGCATCAAGAAATATGGACCAATAAGCATTCTACAATCACTTCCATTCAATACCCATTGTTTCGTGTTCTGTCTTGTGTTTAGGAATTTAATACCCTATTAATACCACCTCACCCCATCCACCTCACTCAAATGTAGATATAAACAAATCGAAGATGTGTAAGTTCTATTCAGTTGTGTATGTGTAAACTAAAGTCTTTGAAAATGTAATAAGTTTTACGAAACGCGCTCAAGTGTCGCATCAGACTAGAAATAAAAATGAATTTTGGAGAATTGATTTTTGAATTACCACCAACAGTGAAAAGAAACGTACGAAAGATCGAGAAAATTCGTGTTAGAATTATTAATCTTACTTTTTCGGTCATATTTATTAATATATTAATATATATATATATATATATATATATATATATGCAATTGACGATCACAAAACACTGATCATTTTATGCGGAAAATCCACAGAGAAATATGAAATGAGGTGAACGTTCACCTCATTTCATATTTCTCTGTGGATTTTCCGCATATATATATATATATATATATATATATATATATATATATATATATATATATATATATATATATATATAAATATAAATATATATATATATATATATATATATATATAAAATATATATATATATATATATATATATATATATATATATATATATATATATATATATATATATATATATATATATCTATATATTAGGATATTTTGGTAGCAGTCTTTCCTGTAGACATATATTATTAAATATGACCGAAAAAGTAAGATTAATAATTCTAACACGAATTTTCTCTATCTTTCGTACATTTCTTTTCGCTGTTGGAGGTAATTCAAAAATCAATTATCCAAAATTCATTTTTATATCTAGTCTGACGCGACACTTGAGCGCGTTTCGTAAAGCTTATTACATTTTCAAAGACTTTACACATACACAACTGAATAGAACTTACATATCTCCGATTTGTTTATATCTACTTTTGAGTGAGGTGGATGGGGTGAGGTGGTATTTAATAGGGTATTAATTTCATCAACACAAGACAGAACACGAAACAATGGCTATTGAAATGGAAGTGATTGTAGAAAGCCTATTGGTCCATATTTCTTGATGCTTCTATATTGGAGCGGAGTCTTGACGTGGGTAGAATATAGTTGTGCATTAATTGGCTGTTGATTGCTGGTGTTGACTTCTTAATGTGCAGGGCCTCGCAAACGTCAAGCCGTCTGCTATCGCTGTATCTATCGATGATTTCTGTGTTGTTTACTAGGATTTCTCTGGCGATGGTTTGGTTGTGGGAAGAGATTATATGTTCCTTAATGGAGCCCTGTTGCTTATGCATCGTTAAATGCCTAGAAAGAGATGTTGTTGTCTTGCCTATATACTGTTTTTTTTGGAGCTTACAGTCCCCAAGTGGGCATTTGAAGGCATAGACGACGTTGGTCTCTTTTAAAGCATTCTGCTTTGTGTCTGGAGAGTTTCTCATGAGTAGGCTGGCCGTTTTTCTGGTTTTATAGTAAATCGTCAATTGTATCCTCTGATTTTTGTCTGTAGGGATAACGTTTCTATTAACAATATCTTTCAGGACCCTTTCCTCCGTTTTATGAGCTGTGGAAAAGAAGTTCCTGTAAAATAGTCTAATAGAGGGTATTGGTGTTGTGTTGGTTGTCTCTTCAGAGGTTGCATGGCGTTTCACTTTCCTTCTTATGATGTCTTCGACGAAACCATTGGAGAAGCCGTTGTTGACTAGGACCTGCCTTACCCTACAGAGTTCTTCGTCGACTTGCTTCCATTCTGAGCTGTGGCTGAGAGCACGGTCAACATATGCGTTAACAACACTCCTCTTGTACCTGTCTGGGCAGTCGCTGTTGGCATTTAGGCACATTCCTATGTTCGTTTCCTTAGTGTAGACTGCAGTGTGGAAACCTCCGCTCTTTTCCATGACTGTTACATCTAGAAAGGGCAGCTTCCCATCCTTTTCCATCTCGTAAGTGAAACGCAGCACGGAACTCTGCTCAAATGCCTCCTTCAGCTCCTGCAGATGTCTGACATCAGGTACCTGTGTAAAAATGTCGTCAACATACCTGCAGTATATGGCCGGTTTCAAGTTCATGTTGACTAAGACTTTTTGCTCCATGGTACCCATGTAGATGTTTGCAAACAGGACACCTAGGGGAGAACCCATGGCGACCCCATCTACTTGCTTATACATGTGCCCATCCAGGCTCAAGAAGGGTGCCTCTTTAGTACAAGCTTGGAGTAGTTTCCTCAGAATATTTTCTGATATGTCAAGAGGAGTACAGGCTGGATCACGATACACTCTGTCGGCTATCATCCCGATTGTCTCGTCCACAGGTACGTTGGTAAACAGCGATTCTACGTCCAACGAGGCTCTTATCCCTGTGGCCCGTGTGCCCCGCAGTAAGTCAACAAATTCCTTTGGAGACTTCAGGCTGAAGGCGCAAGGAACATAAGGAGTCAGCAGGTCGTTGAGTCGCTTCGCCAGTCTGTACGTGGGTGTGGGTATCTGGCTAATGATTGGCCGAAGTGGGTTTCCAGGCTTGTGTGTCTTGACATAAAACGGAGGAAAGGGTCCTGAAAGATATTGTTAATAGAAACGTTATCCCTACAGACAAAAATCAGATGATACAACTGACGATTTACTATAAAACCAGAAAAACGGCCAGCCTACTCATGAGAAACTCTCCAGACACAAAGCAGAACGCTTTAAAAGAGACCAACGTCGTCTATGCCTTCAAATGCCCACTTGGGGACTGTAAGCTCCAAAAAAAACAGTATATAGGCAAGACAACAACATCTCTTTCTAGGCGTTTAACGATGCAAAACCAACAGGGCTCCATTAAGGAACATATAATCTCTTCCCACATCCAAACCATCGCCAGAGAAATCCTAGTAAACAACACAGAAATCATCGATAGATACAGAGATAGCAGACGGCTTGACGTTTGCGAGGCCCTGCATATTAAGAAGTCAACACCAGCAATCAACAGCCAATTAATGCACAACTATATTCTACCCACGTCAAGACTCCGCTCCAATATAGAAGCATCAAGAAATATGGACCAATAGGCTTTCTACAATCACTTCCATTTCAATACCCATTGTTTCGTGTTCTGTCTTGTGTTGATGAAATTAATACCCTATTAAATACCACCTCACCCCATCCACCTCACTCAAAAGTAGATATAAACAAATCAGAGATATGTAAGTTCTATTCAGTTGTGTATGTGTAAAGTCTTTGAAAATGTAATAAGTTTTACGTAACGCACTCAAGTGTCGCTTCAGACTAGAAATAAAACTGAATTTTGGAGAATTGATTTTTGAATTACCTCCAACAGTGAAAAGAAATGTACGAAAGATTGAGAAAATTCGTGTTAGAATTATTAATCTTACTTTTTCGGTCATATTTAATAATATATATATATATATATATATATATATATATATATATATATATATATATATATATATATATATATATATATGTATATATGTATATATATATATATATATATATATATATATATATATATATATATATATATATATATATATATATATAAATTTGTGAGGGTACCACCTCTGGTGCCAATGTGGGGACCCATAGCCTCGGTGAAGAAAATAAAAAGTATTCAAAGGAGACCTTGTGGTCTCTCGCTGAACACTAATATTATCTTGTAACACTGTAAAAGTGTTTGGGTTAGTTTATTTAAAATATATATAGAATATGAGTCACAGACAGGGATTTGGAAAGGCGCCAGTTGTCTGCCTGAGATCTCACACCTCAAAGCGTTAATGACCTCAAGTGACCTGAGGTCAGATCATGAGAATTTCACCTTGCTTCCGCTAAGCTCTTAATTGTAGGCTGGTAGCCTTCAAACAAGCCGACGTTTAAGGAGTGGCTTGGTAGTGCCGGAGGCTATCTACTTGTGGGCGGAGTTAGCTACTAGGTTCCCCAATATAAACTCGGAGAGCTATCCAGCAAGAAAAAGGCATTAACAGACAGAGCAGCAGACGAGAGAGAGACGACGTCCCTACCAGGGAGGCTGTCGGCCGGCAGGGGCGAGACAGTCTCTGTCAACTACAGACCCCCCCCCCCTCTCTATTCAACTTAGACTCAGTCCTCGGTGAGTGAACATTAAGGTGACTTGGTCGTGTTTTACAAGTGTTGTGTGATGATCAGGGGCAGTCAAGTTGTAGGGTTCTCGAATTCTTGGATGATGACTCACTTTGCATATTAAACTGGAACATTTTAATTGAATTGCTAAATTATGATACTTCATGGGAAATATAATTATGAATTTATTATTTAAATTGTGTTTAACTTTGTTCCCTAGAGATTTTGAGTTGAGGTGAGAAAGCCTCTGTGGTTACTGGTTTCATGATATTAACGAGTACATGTTTGGAGTTGATACATGGTACAGAGGGAACATACTAATAATGAACTCATGATAACATCTTTTGAGAATTTTGTGATACAGGCAAGTTCCATTCCTTGTCTTGTATGTAATGATCATGAATGGATGGTGGCAGCATTTCGTCTTCTACTATCTACTCTTCTACGTCTACTATCTACTCTTCTACTTCTACCTATCTGCACCTCTCCCTCCGCCCTTCTCTAAACTCTCACTTTCAACTAATGACCCTCCTCGCTCCTCCCACCTCCCTACCTCTCACCCCAAACCCTCACTAATTACTTCACTATTCATTTCTTTCCTCTCGTTTTCTCTTATACGTTTGTGGCAACGATTCAGTATTCTAGAGTTCTCTCTAGAGTTTCGGGTAGCTGATCCAGTTACGGCGCCTTGTAGTCTTAGCACCTAGGTAGTCAAATACCTAGGTTACAAGGTGTTGAACCAGAGAGGTTGCCTTAGGAACTCTGGAGGTGCTCTAGAATAGTTAGCTAACTGGGGACGGGATAACGGACTAGAGAGAGCTGTTTCCCCCGGCCTCGTTAGTTAACTGGGGGGGTGGAATAATGGACAAGATAGAGTTATTTCCCCCGCCCCCCCGTTACAATGTTGGCAGCGGTGTTGAACAATGTTTAAGGTATTGGTGTTCTTTTAACATTGTTCAGTCCCACGTGTCTTTTTGCCGCTCAGGCGCTATCAGGGAGATCTTGACAGGTGTTTAATATTCGCGAGTTAGCGAACTTTTTTCAGGTTAGGAGATAGTGATTCTCTGGTGTTGTGTTTAGTGATTTTGTGAGTTTTGTGGTGTTCAGGGAATGTTCACCAGAACTTGCGTGTGTAGTGATTTATGTTAGTAATAAGATTTGGCGATTTGGGAACTTAGCGGTGTTGGTAGTGCAGGTCAGCTGAGTGTGACAGGTGACCTCGCATGTCCCACGGGGACACCCAGCCACCGCTGGTCTCCAGGTCAGTGGGGAGTGGCAGGTGTAGTTCTTAAGTAGTTTAAGTGTGGTTCTGCTCAGATTATTGCGATCGACTGTTTTACTCCATTTGAACGCAATAACCCGAGGTGTACTGGTATTGTACAGCATGCTAGTGTGGACTAGTATGTCAGTAGACTTCACGTTGGGGACGCTCGACGTTAGATAGTCTGGTCACAGGGGTGGCAACAGTTTGGGAGTTGTTGACCGGCGGAGAAGCTAGGAAAACACTCTGGGTCACGTAGGTGGCTGTAGGTTAAGGGTGGGAGTAACGGCGGTTTATGTACTTAAGATTAGGAAAGGTATAGTTAAGTTAGGCTAGTGTTTGTCTATTAGTGTTGATTTTTTTTTGTGACAAGTTAAAGGTAGTGATGACCTTATTCTCTCTTCTCTAACTTTCCTCTGTTACTGTCTTATGTTCCACCAAGTCAATATCATTCAGTGTTAATTGGATTATTTTAAAAATTTAAGTGTAGTTGTTGCCAGGAGGAGAGCGTTATGTTATGACTGTGTAACCCTATACAAACTACAGGGTCACACAACAAGATGGAACACGGGTATTGTCGCCTTTATGTTCATCCACAGGTGGGAGCCAGAAGAGAGGAGCGGCGCGACGCATATGCAGAAGAGAGAGACGGCTGCTGTGTACCACACTCAGGGGCGTTTATCACCACCACCACGACCAGCCCACTACCTGGATGTCAGGGCCACCACCACCACCACCACCCCAGGGGACCCCAAGATGCAGCCCTCTCGGTCGGTCAACATTGGTCTACCCAGTGGACCCCAAGACGGACGGACCCCAGTGGACCCCAAGACGGACGGACCCCCAGTGGACCCCAGGTCGTTCTGCAGACGACCCCAGACGACCCAGTAATGATGGAAGAGGAGCAACAACGACTCCAGTCTGTCCCACCAACATCGGTCTACCCAGGATGGACCCCAGGACGGACAGACCCCCAATGGACCCCAGGTCGCTTGTCAAAGACCCATGGGAGGAGGAAGAGAGAAGAAAGAAGAAAGAAGAGAGAAGAAAGAAGAGAGAAGAAAGAAGAGAGAAGAAAGAAGAAGATAAGCCAAGCTGAGACACGATACCTAGTGTCCCTTGCTGGTGTCAGCATTATTGCATGGAGCGTAATTGCAAGACAGGATCGTTTGCCTTGACTGGCCGCCCCTCCTACAAGCATGTTGCTCTGTTGAGTGATTCTTCCTGTGTCATGCGGACTTGATGTGGCTGTCAGAAGTAGCTCTCTGAAGGAGGCGTGCTGGAGCAACAGGGAGGAAGAAGAGTAGGATGGGATTTCTACTGTTGGCAACTATATGAAGGTCTCGAAACTTGTAGTCCCTATAGCTGTGAAGAACCCCAATATACGTCTCTCATGGTGACTGACGTAGGGCCAATTACAGATCAGCTGGGACAACCGAATTCCACGGTCCTGTGCGCAGTTCAAGTAGTAACGGCTTTCGGGTTGACCAAGTGTTGTTGTGCGTTAACGACGGAGAAGCGACGGAGGCAGTTGTGTTGAAGAAATGTGGTACAGGATTATCTACAAGACCAAGCAGTGACGTCGCCCAGCCAGAGACAATGGACGTCTGTCTACATATTTCATTTTTTAGAGTAGGATGATGTATATTTGTTTAGCTAGGATGTATTTTTTTTTTCGTTAATAAAGTTGTTGCACACAGCTAGCTTGCTTTAGCAGTGTTGCAAAAACTTTATTTCGGGGAGAAGGGGAGATGTAACACTGTAAAAGTGTTTGGGTTAGTTTATTTAAAATATATATAGAATATGAGTCACAGACAGGGATTTGGAAAGGCGCCAGTTGTCTGCCTGAGATCTCACACCTCAAAGCGTTAATGACCTCAAGTGACCTGAGGTCAGATCATGAGAATTTCACCTTGCTTCCGCTAAGCTCTTAATTGTAGGCTGGTAGCCTTCAAACAAGCCGACGTTTAAGGAGTGGCTTGGTAGTGCCGGAGGCTATCTACTTGTGGGCGGAGTTAGCTACTAGGTTCCCCAATATAAACTCGGAGAGCTATCCAGCAAGAAAAAGGCATTAACAGACAGAGCAGCAGACGAGAGAGAGACGACGTCCCTACCAGGGAGGCTGTCGGCCGGCAGGGGCGAGACAGTCTCTGTCAACTACAGACCCCCCCCCCCTCTCTATTCAACTTAGACTCAGTCCTCGGTGAGTGAACATTAAGGTGACTTGGTCGTGTTTTACAAGTGTTGTGTGATGATCAGGGGCAGTCAAGTTGTAGGGTTCTCGAATTCTTGGATGATGACTCACTTTGCATATTAAACTGGAACATTTTAATTGAATTGCTAAATTATGATACTTCATGGGAAATATAATTATGAATTTATTATTTAAATTGTGTTTAACTTTGTTCCCTAGAGATTTTGAGTTGAGGTGAGAAAGCCTCTGTGGTTACTGGTTTCATGATATTAACGAGTACATGTTTGGAGTTGATACATGGTACAGAGGGAACATACTAATAATGAACTCATGATAACATCTTTTGAGAATTTTGTGATACAGGCAAGTTCCATTCCTTGTCTTGTATGTAATGATCATGAATGGATGGTGGCAGCATTTCGTCTTCTACTATCTACTCTTCTACGTCTACTATCTACTCTTCTACTTCTACCTATCTGCACCTCTCCCTCCGCCCTTCTCTAAACTCTCACTTTCAACTAATGACCCTCCTCGCTCCTCCCACCTCCCTACCTCTCACCCCAAACCCTCACTAATTACTTCACTATTCATTTCTTTCCTCTCGTTTTCTCTTATACGTTTGTGGCAACGATTCAGTATTCTAGAGTTCTCTCTAGAGTTTCGGGTAGCTGATCCAGTTACGGCGCCTTGTAGTCTTAGCACCTAGGTAGTCAAATACCTAGGTTACAAGGTGTTGAACCAGAGAGGTTGCCTTAGGAACTCTGGAGGTGCTCTAGAATAGTTAGCTAACTGGGGACGGGATAACGGACTAGAGAGAGCTGTTTCCCCCGGCCTCGTTAGTTAACTGGGGGGGTGGAATAATGGACAAGATAGAGCTATTTCCCCCGCCCCCCCGTTACAATCTTCTCCTACCACCCCCATTCTTTTGTATGTACACATGTATATTTACTTTATTTGAACCTTGTTACAAAAAAGGAGTTACATATAGGTTACAAAGATGGTTATCATAGGTTGTCGAGTTCCTCCAGCTCCTCAGATGGTGGGCAGGAACCCTGGATGCAGTGCACATTTCCCCTCTGTATCGCCACGCTGAGGCGCTGGAAAAGAAACCTGGCAGCTCTAGGGTCCCTTGTTGTTTCAATGAGCCTAGAACCCAGATTATATATATATATATATATATATATATATATATATATATATATATATATATATATATATATATATATATATATATATATATATATATGTCGTACCTAGTAGCCAGAACGCACTTCTCGGCCTACTATGCAAGGCCCGATTTGCCTATTAAGCAAAATTTTCATGAATTAATTGTTTTTCGACTACCTAACCTACCTAACCTAACCTAACCTAACTTTTTCGGCTACCTAACCTAACCTGACCTATAAAGATAGGTTAGGTTAGGTTAGGTAGGGTTGGTTAGGTTCGGTCATATATCTACGTTAATTTTAACTTCAATAAAAAAAATTCACCTCATATATATTGAAATGGGTAGCTTTATCATTTCATAAGAAAAAAATTAGAGAAAATATATTAATTCATGAAAACTTGGCTTATTAGGCAAATCGGGCCTTGCATAGTAGGCCGAGAAGTGCATTCTGGCTACTAGGTACAACATATATATATATATATATATATATATATGTCGTACCTAGTAGCCAGAACTCACTTTTCAGCCTACTATTCAAGGCCCGATTTGCCTAATAAGCCAAGTTTTCCTGAATTAATATATTTACTATAATTTTTTTCTTATGAAATGATAAAGCAACCCTTTTCTCTATGTATGAGGTAAATTTTTTTTTATTGGAGTTAAAATTAACGTAGATATATGAACGAATCTAACCAACCCTACCTAACCTAACCTAACCTATATTTATAGGTAAGGTTAGGTTAGGTAGCCAAAAAAAGCTAGGTTAGGTTAGGTTAGGTAGGTTAGGTAGACGAAAAAACATTAATTCATGAAAACTTGGCTTATTAGGCAAATCGGGCCTTGAATAGTAGGCTGAGAAGTGCGTTCTGGCTATTAGGTACGACATATATATATATATATATATATATATATATATATATATATATATATATATTATATATATATATATATATATATATATATATATATATATATATATATATATTATTAGGCAAATCGGGCCTTGCATAGTAGGCCGAGAAGTGCATTCTGGCTACTAGGTACAACATATATATATATATATATATATATATATATATATATATATATATATATATATATATATATATATTATATATATATATATATATATATATATATATATATATATATATATTTATATATATATATATATATATATATATATATATATATATATATATATATATATATATATATATATATATATATATGTTGTACCTAGTAGCCAGAATGCACTTCTCGGCCTACTATGCAAGGCCCGATTTGCCTAATAGGCCAAGTTTTCATGAATTAATAGTTTTTCGACTACCTAACCTACCTAACCTAACCTAACCTAACTTTTTTGGCTACCTAATCTAACCTAACCTATAAAAATAGGTTAGGTTAGGTTAGGTAGGGTTGGTTAGGTTCGGTCATATATCTACGTTAATTTTAACCCCAATTAAAAAAAATTGACCTCATACATAATGAAATGCGTAGCTTTATCATTTCATGAGAAAAAAAATTGAGAAAATATAATAATTCATGAAAACTTGGCTTATTAGGCAAATCGGGCCTTGCATAGTAGGCTGAGAAGTACGTTCTGGCTACTAGGTACGACATATATATATATATATATATATATATATATATATATATATATATATATATATATATATATATTGGTAGCAGCCTTTCCTGTAGACATATATTATTAAATATATATATATATATATTTTGGTAGCAGTCTTTCCTGTAGACATATATTATTAAATATGACCGAAAAAGTAAGATTAATAATTCTAACACGAATTTTCTCAATCTTTCGTACATTTCTTTTCACTGTTGGAAGTAAATCAAAAAACAATTCTCCAAAATTCATTTTTATTTCTAGTCTGACGCGACACGAGCGCGTTTCGTAAAACATATTACATTTTCAAAGACTTTAGTTCACAAATACACAACTGAATAGAACTTACGCATCTCCGATTTTATATCTACATTTGAGTGAGGTGGAAGGGGTGATGTGGCATTAACACAAGACAGAACAAGAGGTGGCATTAATAGGGTATTAATTTCATCAACACTAGACAGAACAAGAGGTGGTATTAATAGGGTATTAATTTCATCAACACAAGACAGAACACGAAACAATGGGTATTGAATAGAAGTGTTTGTAGAAAGCCTATTGGTCCATATTTCTTGATGCTTCTATATTGGAGCGGAGTCTAGAGGTGGGTAGAATATAGTTGTGCAATAATTGGCTGTTGATTGCTGGTGTTGACTTCTTGATGTGTAGTGCCTCGCAAACGTCAAGCCGCCTGCTATCGCTGTATCTATCGATGATTTCTGTGTTGTTTACTAGGATTTCTCTGGCTATGGTTTGGTTGTGGGAAGAGATTATATGTTCCTTAATGGAGCCCTGTTGCTTATGCATCGTTAAACGCCTAGAAAGAGATGTTGTTGTCTTGCCTATAAACTGGGTTTTTTGGAGCTTACAGTCCCCAAGAGGGCATTTAAAGGCATAGACGACGTTAGTCTCTTTTAAAGCGTTCTGTTTTGTGTCTGGAGAGTTTCTCATGAGTAGGCTGGCCGTTTTTCTGGTTTTATAGTAAATCGTCAGTTGTATCCTCTGATATTTGTCTGTAGGGATAACGTTTCTATTAACAATATCTTTCAGGACCCTTTCCTCCGTTTTATGAGCTGTGGAAAAGAAGTTCCTGTAAAATAGTCTAATAGGGGGTATAGGTGTTGTGTTAGTTGTCTCTTCAGAGGTTGCATGGCTTTCCACTTTCCTTCTTATGATGTCTTCGACGAAACCATTGGAGAAGCCGTTATTGACTAGGACCTGCCTTACCCTGCAGAGTTCTTCGTCGACTTGCTTCCATTCTGAGCTGTGGCTGAGAGCACGGTCGACATATGCGTTAACAACACTCCTCTTGTACCTGTCTGGGCAGTCGCTGTTGGCATTTAGGCACATTCCTATGTTCGTTTCCTTAGTGTAGACTGCAGTGTGGAAACCTCCGCTCTTTTCCATGACTGTTACATCTAGAAAGGGCAGCTTCCCATCCTTTTCCATCTCATAAGTGAAACGCAGCACGGAACTCTGCTCAAATGCCTCCTTCAGCTCCTGCAGATGTCTGACATCATGTACCTGTGTAAAAATGTCGTCAACATACCTGCAGTATATGGCCGGTTTCAAGTTCATGTCGACTAAGACTTTTTGCTTGATGGTACCCATGTAGAAGTTTGCAAACAGGACACCTAGGGGAGAACCCATGGCGACCCCATCTACTTGCTTATACATGTGCCCATCCGGGCTCAAGAAGGGTGCCTGTTTAGTACAAGCTTGGAGTAGTTTCCTCAGAATATTTTCTGGTATGTCAAGAGGAGTACAGGCTGGATCACGATACACTCTGTCGGGTATCATTCCGATTGTCTCGTCCACAGGTACGTTGGTAAACAGCGATTCTACGTCCAACGAGGCTCTTATCCCTGTGGCCCGTGTGCCCCGCAGTAAGTCAACAAATTCCTTTGGAGACTTCAGGCAGAAAGCGCAAGGAACATAAGGAGTCAGCAGGCCGTTGAGTCGCTTCGCCAGTCTGTACGTGGGTGTGGGTATCTGGCTAATGATTGGCCGAAGTGGGTTTCCAGGCTTGTGTGTCTTGACATTTCCATACGCATATCCAGGTTTATATTCCCCAATGATCTTTGGCAGGTGGAGTCCGGATTTCTTGGCGTTCACAGTTTCGATCAGTTTGTTGACCTTTGCTTTTAATTCAGCTGTAGTGTCCTTCATTACCCTTAGGAACTTAGTTTGGACAGAAAGTATGATGTTCATTTTCGCCAGATATTCGTCTTTTTTAAGAATGACATATATTGGCGACTTGTCACCTCTCCTGACAACTATCTCCTTGTTCTCACGAAGGCTTTTTAGCTGCTGCTTTAAGCTCGGGGGACAGTATGGTGCTTCTGTAATTGCCTCGATTCTTTCCTCCTTCTGCAATAAGTTCTGCTTGTAAGGTATCTATGGTAGTGACCTTCTTTTGTGTCTCGAGGTCGAATATGTCGTCCAACAGAATTTCCAACTCTACTTTCCGTGCCATCTCACGCGGTCTGGACATAACATGACAGTTTATGCCCAGATTTAGGAGAGTGACTTGGTCCTCAGTGAGGTTAATTCCTGCAAGGTTCAGGAAGCCATCTCTTGGTCGTGGAATTGCCATAGGTCCTCCATATAATGTTGTTAGTTTCTTGATAATCCTTGTTTCAGTGCTGAGGTGATGTTGGTCTGTGAGGATGTCGAGGTGTTGTCCTCGATAGATACAGCGATAGCAGGCGGCTTGACGTTTGCGAGGCACTACACATCAAGAAGTCAACACCAGCAATCAACAGCCAATTATTGCACAACTATATTCTACCCACCTCTAGACTCCGCTCCAATATAGAAGCATCAAGAAATATGGACCAATAGGCTTTCTACAAACACTTCTATTCAATACCCATTGTTTCGTGTTCTGTCTTGTGTTGATGAAATTAATACCCTATTAATACCACCTCTTGTTCTGTCTTGTGTTGATGAAATTAATACCCTATTAATGCCACCTCTTGTTCTGTCTTGTGTTAATGCCACATCACCCCTTCCACCTCACTCAAATGTAGATATAAAATCGGAGATGCGTAAGTTCTATTCAGTTGTGTATTTGTGAACTAAAGTCTTTGAAAATGTAATAAGTTTTACGAAACGCACTCGTGTCGCGTCAGACTAGAAATAAAAATGAATTTTGGAGAATTGATTTTTGATTTACCTCCAACAGTGAAAAGAAATGTACGAAAGATTGAGAAAATTCGTGTTAGAATTATTAATCTTACTTTTTCGGTCATATTTAATAATATATGTCTACAGGAAAGACTGCTACCAAAATATACTAATATTAAAGTGCACGACCCAGCAGCAAGGAATCAAGCCTTCACGATAAAATATCGCCAGGATCTGATTCGTGATCAGATATACAAGGCAGAGAATGAAATCAAAGACAACAAAACGCAACTACTTCATGCTACAAACGAGTGGAGAAATAGCAACATCGACGAAAGTATCCGTACCCACATTGAACAACACCTCGACATCCTCACAGACCAACATCACCTCAGCACTGAAACAAGGATTATCAAGAAACTAACAACATTATATGGAGGACCTATGGCAATTCCACGACCTAGAGATGGCTTCCTGAACCTTGCAGGAATTAACCTCACTGAGGACCAAGTCACTCTCCTAAATCTGGGCAAAAACTGTCATGTTATGTCCAGACCGAGTGAGATGGCCCGGAAAGTAGAGTTGGAAATTCTGTTGGACGACATATTCGACCTCGAGACACAAAAGAAGGTCACTACCAAAGATACCTTACAAGCAGAACTTAATGCAGAAGGAGGAAAGAATCGAGGCAATTACAGAAGCACCATACTGTCCCCCGAGCTTAAAGCGGCAGCTAAAAGCCTTCGTGAGAACAAGGAGATAGTTGTCAGGAGAGGTGACAAGTCGCCAATATATGTCATTCTTAAAAAAGACGAATATCTGACGAAAATGAACATCATACTTTCTGACCAAACTAAGTTCCAAAGGGTAATGAAGGACACTACAGCTGAACTAAAAGCAAAGGTCAACAAACTGATCGAAACTGTGAACGCCAAGAAATCCGTACTCCACCTGCCAAAGATCATTGGGGAATATAAACCTGGATATGCGTATGGAAATGTCAAGACACACAAGCCTGGAAACCCACTTCGGCCAATCATTAGCCAGATACCCACACCCACGTACAGACTGGCGAAGCGACTCAACGGCCTGCTGACTCCTTATGTTCCTTGCGCCTTCAGCCTGAAGTCTCCAAAGGAATTTGATGACTTACTGCGGGGCACACGGGCCACAGGGATAAGAGCCTCGTTGGACGTAGAATCGCTGTTTACCAACGTACCTGTGGACGAGACAATCGGAATGATAGCCGACAGAGTGTATCGTGATCCAGCCTGTACTCCTCTTGACATACCAGAAAATATTCTGAGGAAACTACTCCAAGCTTGTACTAAAGAGGCACCCTTCTTGAGCCCGGATGGGCACATGTATAAGCAAGTAGATGGGGTCGCCATGGGTTCTCCCCTAGGTGTCCTGTTTGCAAACTTCTACATGGGTACCATCGAGCAAAAAGTCTTAGTCGACATGAACTTGAAACCGGCCATATACTGCAGGTATGTTGACGACATTTTTACACAGGTACCTGATGTCAGACATCTGCAGGAGCTGAAGGAGGCATTTGAGCAGAGTTCCGTGCTGCGTTTCACTTACGAGATGGAAAAGGATGGGAAGCTGCCCTTTCTAGATGTAACAGTCATGGAAAAGAGCGGAGGTTTCCACACTGCAGTCTACACTAAGGAAACGAACATAGGAATGTGCCTAAATGCCAACAGCGACTGCCCAGACAGGTACAAGAGGAGTGTTGTCAACGCATATGTCGACCGTGCTCTCAGCCACAGCTCAGAATGGAAGCAAGTCGACGAAGAACTCTGTAGGGTAAGGCAGGTCCTAGTCAACAACGGCTTCTCCAATGGTTTCGTCGAAGACATCATAAGAAGGAATGTGAAACGCCATGCAACCTCTGAAGAGACAACTAACACAACACCTATACCCCCTATTAGACTATTTTACAGGAACTTCTTTTCCACAGCTCATAAAACGGAGGAAAGGGTCCTGAAAGATATTGTTAATAGAAACGTTATCCCTACAGACAAAAATCAGAGGATACAATTGACGATTTACTATAAAACCAGAAAAACGGCCAGCCTACTCATGAGAAACTCTCCAGACACAAAACAGAACGCTTTAAAAGAGACTAACGTCGTCTATGCCTTTAAATGCCCTCTTGGGGACTGTAAGGTCCAAAAAACCCAGTATATAGGCAAGACAACAACATCTCTTTCTAGGCGTTTAACGATGCATAAGCAACAGGGCTCCATTAAGGAACATATAATCTCTTCCCACAACCAAACCATCGCCAGAGAAATCCTAGTAAACAACACAGAAATCATCGATAGGTACAGCGATAGCAGGCGGCTTGACGTTTGCGAGGCACTACACATCAAGAAGTCAACACCAGCAATCAACAGCCAATTATTGCACAACTATATTCTACCCACCTCAAGACTCCGCTCCAATATAGAAGCATCAAGAAATATGGACCAATAGGCTTTCTACAAACACTTCTATTCAATACCCATTGTTTCGTGTTCTGTCTTGTGTTGATGAAATTAATACCCTATTAATGCCACCTCTTGTTCTGTCTTGTGTTGATGAAATTAATACCCTATTAATGCCACCTCTTGTTCTGTCTTGTGTTAATGCCACATCACCCCTTCCACCTCACTCAAATGTAGATATAAAATCGGAGATGCGTAAGTTCTATTCAGTTGTGTATTTGTGAACTAAAGTCTTTGAAAATGTAATAAGTTTTACGAAACGCGCTCGTGTCGCGTCAGACTAGAAATAAAAATGAATTTTGGAGAATTGATTTTTGATTTACCTCCAACAGTGAAAAGAAATGTACGAAAGATTGAGAAAATTCGTGTTAGAATTATTAATCTTACTTTTTCGGTCATATTTAATAATATATGTCTACAGGAAAGACTGCTACCAAAATATACTAATATATATATATATATATATATATATATATATATATATATATATATATATATTGTGACGATAATCTCCTTCAAGAGATTGAGCCTGCTCTTCCCTCCACAAATACGTTGCAACAAATATATATAACTACTATGGAAGAAATGTCCAAAAACGACAACAACACCAGCAAGGTTTGCCAGCGAGCAAAACGTATGCAGCCAGAGACACCTGATCAGACTCAAACCGCCAAACTACCTGTCTTACTACCGGCTCCGCTGATTGGTCGCCGGTCTGGCTGCAACTGCACTCGCCCCCCCCATACTACTTGATGTCTGGGGTCGCCACGACCTCAGACCTCAGAATATTCAGTGCTTCCACAGTTAACACTTCTCCCGGCTAGACGTAAGCGTGTACTGAGAGAGGTGGTAGCTTAAAGCCAATATTCCAGCACCTTACCTTTATTTTTGTATTGCACTTCTTGTTATTTTGTCTTAATGTAACTTTTCATTGTGTCCTTTAATTATTCTTATTATTTTGATTGATTGATTTTATTATACGAATTTGTTTGTCCATTTTTTCATGTTTTGATTTATTTAACGTAATTAAAATTTCATTGTTAAAATTTACTTGTGTTTTGTGTGTCTTCTCCTTACCTTACCACAGACGAAGTTCCAGTTTTCTATTTTTTTTTTATAACTATGTGACGAGGCCATACCCCTAGCCTTAAACAGCCGAACACCAACGCGTTACCGTCACAAGTTATATGGGGGCCTGTCCTAGGAGCTTCACTCAGGTACTGGTGCCAAGTGGTAATTTATGGTAAGCGTATTTAACTTTGTTAACGTAGCTTTACTATTTTTCATATTCCATTTCATTTTTTATAAGGTGCGGTGTATTGTGCATTACGAGAGTAACATATAGTGAAGGTGAGACAACTTTGGATTACGTGGTGACTGTAGGCCGCAGTCATACTCTTAATTGGTCATCTCTCCCTCCGTGTTATTACTCGTGTTTACCATCTATGTCCCTTGAATATTTCTCATTTTGACAGATCATCATATTGGTACCCTGGTACTGTGGTCTGCCCCGGGTCAAGAGTACCCAATCTTCTGCAATCTGACTGTAGGAGGACAAAGAGGGCCATAGTTCCTCTAGCTCGAACTTTAGTTGCTGAATTGGGACCTCAGCAGCAGTTCTCGTCACCAGTTGACACCTCGCACCCCTACACGTCAGTCAGAGATGATGATACATACAACGGTAGGGAATTAGCTTACTTTTCAGAGCACAAAAGTTCGCTAATTCTGTAAGTATCATATTAAATTCAGTAGGAAAAACTTGCTTTATGTCCTAAAGAGACTTGGCAAGGTATGCCTACATCCTTGGACTACCAATTTTACTTTTGAGGCATTTAATTGTTTCATTTGTTTTCGAAACTCTGTTTCATTTGTTAGTAGGATTTTCTTGCCCTTATCCTCTTACATGAGTACCGGGTACAAGATTTCCTGCGCCCTTGATTTAATTTAATCATTTACCATATTTTACTTAACTTTAATTGTTAAAGATCTCACAGGATAGGTACCAGTTGCCACGTTGTCCTGTTTCTGACATTCACTATTGAATATTCGTGTACCTTTATTTGCTAATTTCACCATGTTTCGTCTCCAAGCTTTCCGTACAAATCCAGCAGGTGAAATAGGGACTTTAAGTCGTGCCAAGAAGACTGAATTACAAACTCTTGCACATGAGTATCAACTAGAAGTTCCCTACCAAGCCAACAAAAATGACCTACACAACCTGTTGCTGGATTACTATTTAGAGCAAGGTAAGATAGACTCTGAAACTCATGAAACTTACTATATTGCAGATAAAACTGATTTGGCAACGCTGAAACTCAAACTAGAGCTGGCCAAGATTGAACGTGAGCAGCAAAGAGAAGCAGCTGCCATACGAAGGGAAGAACAAGAACGAGAAATCACCCTCAGAGAACGTGAAACTACTTTGAGGAGAGAAGAACAAGAACGAGAAATCACCCTCAGAGAACGTGAAACTACTTTGAGGAGAGAAGAACAAGAACGCGAAGCTGCCTTGAGGAGAGAAGAACACGAACGTGGACTCGCCCTCCACGAACGTGAGGTCGCCTTGCTCCATGAACGTGAGAGAGTACAGCTTGAAACAAAACAACGCGAGTTGGAAATACAACGCGAACATGACAAGCAACAAGCGACTCTGGCTCTAGAGTGTCGTCAACGCGAAATCGCCTTGGAAACTTCACACTTCACTCAACGCCAGCAAGCTACTGCCAATCTTCCCGTCAGTTTTAATATATCACATGCAAGTAAGTTAATGCCATCCTTTGTAGAAGCAGAAGTTGATGTGTTTTTCACCACCTTTGAAACCCTTGCTAATCAACTCAGTTGGCCTGTCGACCAATGGGCCACACTTCTCAGAGTCCATCTTACAGGTAGAGCTGCAGTCACACTCAGTACTTTGGCGTCTGAGAATGACTACTACACTCTGAAACAAGCAGTATTGGACGCCTACCTACTTTCCACCGAAAGTTATAGAAGGAAATTCCGTGACCACCTGAAGGCAAGTACCACTACCTTCCTTGAGTTTGCTAACACGAAACAGAGGTATTTCATGAAATGGCTGGAAGCAGCACATGTCTCTACTTTTGCAGAACTCGTCAACCTGATGCTTGTTGAAGAATTCTTGAGACGTGTGCCGCCTCCTGTCCGCCTCTACTTGGCAGATAAAGAAGAAACCGACTACCTGAAGTGTGCTAAGTCGGCTGACACTTACAGCCTCATCCACCGGCTGACACCCGAACCATCCTCCAGTAAGAAGTCGTGGTACAGTTACGAGAAGGTGAGCCCCGATCAAGCTGGTTCACAACTGTACTGCAAGTATTGTAGACTCTATGGACATACCATAGACAAGTGTGGTAAGTCTCAATACAAGGGAATCACTGACCAACAAAAACCCAAACCAACTCCTCCTAAGTCCGGTAAGCCTGTGATGAATGTTGGTGTTAATGTTAATGATCTTTCTCTTTTCAGTAACCACCTGTATACTGGAACTGTCTCTGCCAACGGTTCAA
The DNA here is from genome assembly GCF_040958095.1 of Procambarus clarkii. NCBI lineage: Eukaryota > Metazoa > Arthropoda > Malacostraca > Decapoda > Cambaridae > Procambarus > Procambarus clarkii. The sequence goes on along the minus strand of NC_091234.1, from coordinate 2,330,321 downwards.
ATCCGGAGGGACGTTTCAAATTGAAGATCTTGAGGGACACAGCGGCTCTACAATCGATCATCTTGAAGTCGGCTGTGCCCAACATCACCTACACCGGAGAAACTGTCTTCATCACTGACCTCACTGCTACCACTCCATACCCTCTCGCCAGAGTCCACCTGGATTGTCCCTACGTGAACGGGGAAGTCCAAGTCGCCGTCAGGGAAAAGCCTTTTCCCATGCCTGGAGTGCAACTTCTCCTAGGCAACGACTTGGCAGAAGACCTGCAACCGACCAACCTGATCGTCATGGACAAACCCCAGGTGTGTAACTCTGTGCCAATAAACCCTATTCTAGAGTATGTTCCAGCAGAGGTTCAAGAGAGTAATGAAGTTTCTCCTCCGGTTCTCGTGACCACCCGTGCACAAGCCGCACGTCCACAGCCAGCTGACTCTACTGCTACCGCTGTCCCTCAAGACCCTCAGAAACTCCCCCCGCATCTGACCAAGTTGGAGTTCCGTAAGTTGCAGAGGGAAGATCTTACTTTAACACCATTGTTTTTCCAGGCTGAGACTCAACCCGACAGTATTCCTGGGTTCTTCCTAGAGAACGACTTGCTCTACCGCAGATATAGACCCAGTAAACTGAAGGAGGAGGACGATTGGGCCAACATCGAACAACTTGTGATTCCCACCAGCCTGCGGCCCACTATTCTACACCTGGCCCACGGAGCGTTCTCCCACTACGGCTTCAACAAGACTTACCATGGGATTCGTCAAGACTACTACTGGCCAGGTATGGTAAATAACGTCAAACAGTACGTAAAACAGTGTCATACATGTCAGATGGCAGGCAAACCGAACATCTCCATTCCCAGAGCGCCACTGATTCCCATACAGGTGCCTGCGGAACCTTTCCACAGACTCATAATAGACTGTGTTGGTCCTTTACCTCGGACCAGTTCAGGTAACGCCTACATCCTAACCATCCTGTGTCCTACCACCAGATTTCCCATAGCAGTTCCAGTGAAGAACATCACGGCTGCTACGGTTATAAAACATCTATTGAAGATCTTCACTCAATACGGATTTCCCAGGGAGATTCAAAGCGACTGTGGTACCAACTTCACCAGTGATCTCTTCAAAAGGACACTGGAGGAGTTCAACATCAAACAGGTATTGTCCAGCCCCTATCATCCTGCTTCACAAGGTTCTCTTGAACGTAGTCATCAGACCATCAAAGCACTCTTGAAAAAGTTTTGTAGTGAAACCTCGAAGGATTGGGATAAGCAGATTGACCTTATAATGTGTATTTTCAGAAGTCTCCCCAATGAGTCCCTAGGAGTATCTCCTTATGAGATGCTCTACGGCCGTAAGTGCCGTACTCCCCTTAAGGCTTTCAAAGACTCTCTCAGAGATGCCACCTTCAGTGAGCATCAGAATGTGCCCCAGTTTCTTCAAAACCTTCAACACATTCTCGAGAGAGTCCACCGTTTTGCCCATGATAATCTATTGAAAGCCCAGGAGAGAATGAAAACTCATTACAACCAGACCAGCAAAGTACGAAAATTTAAGCCGGGAGACTTCGTCCTTGCCTATTTCCCTATCCCAGGTTCACCTTTACAAAACAGGTTTTCAGGACCCTACTGCGTCAAAGAGTGCAGGAATAATAACAACTACGTAATAGAGACTCCAGATAGGCGGCGGAAGACCCAGCTGTGCCACGTCAACCTCCTGAAGCAATATAATGGTACTCCTCCCACTGTCCTAATTAACTATTCCACCTTCACAGAACCCTACATCCACAGTGAGACCATCCCAGCTTCTCCTCCCGAAAGCACTGACAACAAGTCAGCGCTTTTTAATTCCGAAATCCTTAATGATCTTCCCAAATGCTTTCAGGATAATAATCGTGCTCCTTTGCCCTCTTCTAATTCCACTCTCACCTCGTCAGATAAGCCCTTCATCCTCCATGTCGACGCCAATGGTACCGACGTTGGTGGTGTCGTGATGCAGCAACGAGGCGAGAAGAATACACCTGTCAGCGACTACTGCTACAAGGAACTACGGAACAATTGGCAAGGAGCTACTCTTCCCCATCCTGAAGCTTCAGCTTCACTCCACACCTGAAAAGTGCTCGGTCCACCATCAATACGGACCACACCACCCTACACCTCCTGCAGCACGCCCACTTCTCATCTCAACGTCTTCTACTATGGGCTTGCTACCTGCAGAAATTCAACCTGGAGACACGCTATACCAAGAGTCTGACAACATCTTAGCCCATGATCTCTCCAGAGTTTATGAAGTAGAAGCAACTCCATCTAATACTCCACCACATAATGACGTACTTCTTCCAGAACCGCAGGCTTCGGGGGAGAGTTGTGACGATAATCTCCTTCAAGAGATTGAGCCTGCTCTTCCCTCCACAAATACGTCGCAACAAATATATATAACTACTATGGAAGAAATGTCCAACAACGACAACAACACCAGCAAGGTTTGCCAGCGAGCAAAACGTATGCAGCCAGAGACACCTGATCAGACTCAAACCGCCAAACTACCTGTCTTACTACCGGCTCCGCTGATTGGTCGCCGGTCTGGCTGCAACTGCACTCGCCCCCCCCCATACTACTTGATGTCTGGGGTCGCCACGACCTCAGACCTCAGAATATTCAGTGCTTCCACAGTTAACACTTCTCCCGGCTAGACGTAAGCGTGTACTGAGAGAGGTGGTAGCTTAAAGCCAATATTCCAGCACCTTACCTTTATTTTTGTATTGCACTTCTTGTTATTTTGTCTTAACGTAACTTTTCATTGTGTCCTTTAATTATTCTTATTATTTTGATTGATTGATTTTATTATACGAATTTGTTTGTCCATTTTTTCATGTTTTGATTTATTTAACGTAATTAAAATTTCATTGTTAAAATTTACTTGTGTTTTGTGTGTCTTCTCCTTACCTTACCACAGACGAAGTTCCAGTTTTCTATTTTTTTTTTATATAACTATGTGACGAGGCCATACCCCTAGCCTTAAACAGCCGAACACCAACGCGTTACCATCACAATATATATATATATATATATATATATATATATATATATATATATATATATATGTATATATATATATATATATATATATATATATATATATATATATATATATCTATATATATATATATATATATATATATATATATATATATATATATATATATATATATATATATATATATATATATGTCGTACCTAGTAGCCAGAACGCACTTCTCAGCCTACAATACAAGGCCCAATTTGCCTAATAGGCAAAGTTTTCATGAATTAATTGTTTTTTGACTACCTAAGCTACCGAACTTAACCTAACCTAGCTTTTTCGGCTACCTAACCAAACCTAACCTATAAAGATAGGTTAGGTTAGGTTAGGTAGGGTTGGTTAGGTTCGGTCATATATATACATTAATTTTAACTCCAATAAAAAAAAATTTACCTCATACATAATGAAATGAGTAGCTTTATCATTTCATAAGAAAAAAATCAGAGAAAATATATTAATTCAGGAAAATTTGGCTTATTAGGCAAATCGGGCATTGCATAGTAGGCCGAGAAGTGCGTTCTGGCTACTAGGTACGACATATATATATATATATATATATATATATATATATATATATATATATATATATATATATATATATATATATATATATATATATATATCTCAAGAATAGCTTGTACGTAAGTTCCTGGACGCCACGATGACAGAACTAGTGTTGACACTCAAGATTTTACCTTTCGTTTTCTTGGCGCACAAAAGTTGTATTATAGTCCCTGTGATATGCATTTTCCATCTGTTGTTGAGATACACTTTCATGAGATCTCTTAGTGTGTTTTGTTCTGTGTCACTTGAGTGTCACTTTAGTGTCACTTGAGTGTCACTTGAGCGACTCGAGATATTTATTCTTGTTTTATATGATGTCCGTCCCGCGTGGCTCTTCCCCTCACCGGGGCTGGGACAAGTGAACACCCAACACTAGCAGATGAACATGGACAAAGTGACGAGACGAAGAATGAACTGGTAGACCTCACGTCCCAGTAGATACTAACAGATCAGTGTCCACCATTACCACCACCACCATAATAACCACCATCATCACAGTTACCACCATCATGAACACCACTACCATCATCTCCACCTCTACCACCCACCCAGCAGGACAATGTCACCCACCACCCCCCATCACCCACCCTGCAGGACACTGTCACCCACCACCACCCCCACCACCCCCCATCACCCACCCTGCAGGATATTGTCAGCCCCCACCACCCCCCATCACCCACCCTGCAGGATATTGTCAGCCCCCACCACCCCCCATCACCCACCCTGCAGGACACTGTCAGCCCCCACCACCCCCACCACCCACCCTGCAGGATATTGTCACCCACCACCACCCCCACCACCCCCCATCACCCACCCTGCAGGACACTGTCAGCCCCCACCACCCCCCATGCAGGATATTGTCAGCCCCCACCACCCCCACCACCCCCCAACACCCACCCTGCAGGATATTGTCACCCACCACCACCCCCACCACCCCCCAACACCCACCCTGCCGGACACTGTCAGCCCCCACCACCCCCCCACATCCCCAACACCCTTCGTGCTGGACACTGTCAACCCACCACCACCACCAACACCCCCCAACCAGCCAGACATCACCAGACACGCCTCTACCATTCCTCACCATTAACCTGATGGGTGAGTCACTATATCTCTAATGCCTCCCCGCTTACAGGACTCCAGGGCACAGAGGGCTCTTGTGGCCGCGACCTCCAAGAATCGCGTCGAGCGCCTGAGCCTCGCTAGTTCTGAAGCCTCGCATGTATCTGTGTACCTGCCGGGAAATCTGAGCGCCTTTGGGGCTTGTCGGAAAATCCGACACCATTTAATATATCATACAGACAGATAATAGCTGTGTTGTATAAACAAGTTAACCCATAGAAAACGTAACTTGTAGTGGAATTACCGTCTATAGAAAACGGAATATCATTACCACATACTATTTTAAATTCACCACCTATTCTGGTGGGAATTATTCTTAAATACATTAGTCTTTGGACTTTACCATCATAAAACATCTCATATAAATTAACTTAATTATCAGTATTAAAGTAGAGTAAATGTGACCCTTCTATCACTTATTGACATCTGGACAATTTAAGCTAGGCGTCAGGGTGAGGGAGGGCAGCCATTGTTGTGCCATTGTTGTGTCACCTCCGAGACGCGTGGAGCAAATTCAGCTCCTATCATATCTGGACAATGTCGGCCAGTAGCGTCAGTAGTATGGAGTGTTAGCCATTGTTGATACTAGACCAGAGGCGCAGGGAGCAATTCGGCTCCTGTTAATTTTACTTGGACGTAGTATTATGGAAACCAAAGGTGTACCATCTTCAACACGCTGTCAACAAATTCAAGTTAAGTGTTCTTTCCGAAACCCGTTTATCTTTCATTTATGGCCATTAATGTCATTATATAGGGTGACCCGTGGTAGCCTCAAACTAAAGGTAATTAAGCCAGGTCTTTAAGGTTCCTTGTACAGTGTTTTCTCTGATATACCTGTCATATACTAGGTTTCTGGCTTCACAGTTAGCGCCCTTTTGACAGGTCAAGACGAGGAAGCAAGACTTTGTGCACCAGTTACTGGGTGAAGGAAGCTACCTCAAAGAGGATAATTTGGTGTCTACACCCTAGTTATACCTGGTGGACTAACCTGCTGTACTATAAGATAAGGAACCTCTTCAATGTATGTAGTTTATTACTGTAGTTTGATTGGCTGCATATATATAAATTAATATAAACCCCCCCTAATGTGTAGAGGATCGATTTGTGAGATTCTGAGATTATTGCAGAAATACAGTCCACTTATCATTATACAAATTGCTATCGAAGTATATAAATTAACGTAAATATAAATTCATATAAATTAAATAAATATAAATCTCACAGGTCGGTTCCCACATTAGTTGGTCCTTCGAACCGGATTATTTGGACCTTCAGAACCGGAATATTCGGTCCTTTGAACCCACATTTGGTCATCTTAGTACCGCATGAACCAGTTAACCAGTGAATTCATTAAATAAACTAGTGTAGTGTGATTTAAACAAAGGCCAGCCAGTCAAAGACAGCGGCGTTGCCTCGTGGAAGCTCAGGAGCCCCCCTCAACTGAGTTCAGCCTCATCAGCGGTTTCATGCACACCCACAGATATTTGGTGGCGTGTTATTTCGTGAAATGACAGCGCTAATATTGAAGCCAGCCAAAGTAGTGGCTGTGGTGTCGCGTGATTGTTCACGGATTTCGTGGTGTTAAATTTCGCGAGAGATTATCTACGAATTTTGTGGAGTTTATTTCGCGAGGTCACTAATAATATTTAATACTTCTAGATAATATTAGAAGTTTCATAGAGGCTAATTAAGAGGCTATTATCAATAATTGTGTATATTATTTCTCCAAAATAGAGAATTATTTAATATATATTCCACTAGTGATCACAGTATAATATTTACTAATTGCCAACCCACAACAGGGTAGGATATGACTAGTTGAACTATTATTGCTCATCCTAGTCCCATTATTACCATAGTCAGTTGTACTATATTGATCAACCTAACACCATTAATGAATGGTCCAGACCCTATTTTGGGTGTAATTTTTATCAACTCGAGTTGAGTTGTATATATAATAATTTACTTATGATCATTACACCTTTGAGTGATTAATTAGTTTCTCTACCATCTTAGGGTGATATAGAAGAGCTAACCTAAAGGTACTTCCAGTGACACTGGTTTATCACTCAAATCATTAGTGTGTATGATTGTATATATATAATGTGTATTAATTTTAAGTGCTAACCTCTAGTAGAGGTAGGATTATTGCCTAGTGAGTGCAGAATTTACCCTAGGCTACCATTAGAGCTTGTTCAGCATTATGAGCAGCCCAAGTACAAGTCCCACAAGGCTTCACCAACTAGCCAGTATGGATAATGCAGGGAGAATGAAAAGAACCCTTGCAGGTCTTAAAGGCCACTTAACAAGACAGATCAAGAAATGTGAAGATTTGTTACAACAATCTCCAGTTGATTATGCTGACCTGGAAAGCTATTATCAAGCAGCTGCAGGTAAATTTGAGCAAATCAAATGCCAAATAGCTCTCCTTGTGGGGACAGATTACTACCATCAATTCATCGGTAGCCCTACTAAATATCAGGGCATAACCATGTTAAACTCTGCAGGAGGTAAATTACTCTCAGGCCCAGTATCAAGCCTGGGGAGACCTATGCCTGCAGATAAACAATACCAGTAGAAATCTAAATTTGTCAGCTGATTATATTTCTCCAGTAGCATTATACTAAGGAGATTACAGCTGACTATACCAACAGAGGTTGATGTTAGTATCATCATTTAGAGCTGAAGATAAGTTCATGAGGCCTCAGTGGCAAATCAGTGAACAGTAGCTTAAAACAGCTACAAGTCACTGCGACCAATGTCACTGAACCCACTGCAGTCTCAGAACCATACTTTACTTTAATGATGAGCTATTCAATCTTCTGAATCAATTAACTAAATTAAACCCTAATAAATCTGATGACTGATTTGATACATTTATTATTTAATCAAGATGTATTCCATCGGCATGTATTCAGTGTTTATTTATCAGTGACCAGTTACCTGAACAAACTTCAAGTTATATCTAATGTCACTGATCTCACTGCAGTCCCTGAATCATACTTGACTCTAGTACTTGATCACATTCATTCTTCTGGGTTAAATAATATGTATTTAGGCTTGAATATTAGCCTTTCAAGAGTTGACAGGGAAATGAAATCGCATTAGACTTCTAACCCCTGCAACTCTAGTACGGGACATCCGTCCTGTACGAACAGACGCACAAATGTGTGATTACTAACTACTAACATCAAATTAATCTAATAATTCGAAGGAGGAGTATCGGTGTTCGTCTGTTCTAAATAGGACTTCGACCCGTGAGCAGCCCCCTGGGGAATTATGTCGGAAAATCCGACACCATTTAATATATCATACAGACAGATAATAGCTGTGTTGTATAAACAAGTTAACCCATAGAAAACGTAACTTGTAGTGGAATTACCGTCTATAGAAAACGGAATATCATTACCACATACTATTTTAAATTCACCACCTATTCTGGTGGGAATTATTCTTAAATACATTAGTCTTTGGACTTTACCATCATAAAACATCTCATATAAATTAACTTAATTATCAGTATTAAAGTAGAGTAAATGTGACCCTTCTATCACTTATTGACATCTGGACAATGTAAGCTAGGCGTCAGGGTGAGGGAGGGCAGCCATTGTTGTGCCATTGTTGTGTCACCTCCGAGACGCGTGGAGCAAATTCAGCTCCTATCATATCTGGACAATGTCGGCCAGTAGCGTCAGTAGTATGGAGTGTTAGCCATTGTTGATACTAGACCAGAGGCGCAGGGAGCAATTCGGCTCCTGTTAATTTTACTTGGACGTAGTGTTATGGAAACCAAAGGTTTACCATCTTCAACACGCTGTCAACAAATTCAAGTTAAGTGTTCTTTCCGAAACCCGTTTATCTTTCATTTATGGCCATTAATGTCATTATATAGGGTGGACCGGTTAGAGCACGTGGTAGCCTCAAACTAAAGGTAATTAAGCCAGGTCTTTAAGGTTCCTTGTACAGTGTTTTCTCTGATATACCTGTCATATACTAGGTTTCTGGCTTCACAGTTAGCGCCCTTTTGACAGGTCAAGACGAGGAAGCAAGACTTTGTGCACCAGTTACTGGGTGATGGAAGCTACCTCAAAGAGGATAATTTGGTGTCTACACCCTAGTTATACCTGGTGGACTAACCTGCTGTACTATAAGATAAGGAACCTCTTCAATGTATGTAGTCTATTACTGTAGTTTGATTGGCTGCATATATATAAATTAATATAAACCCCCCCTAATGTGTAGAGGATCGATTTGTGAGATTATGAGATTATTGCAGAAATACAGTCCACTTATCATTATACAAATTGCTATCGAAGTATATAAATTAACGTAAATATAAATTCATATAAATTAAATAAATATAAATCTCACAGGTCGGTTCCCACAGGGCTCTCAGGTGCCTGAGCATCGCGGGAACCTGAACGGTGTGGCGAGAAATGCGTATGTGGTGCCGTTTGTTATTGATTGTGGCGTCCCCGTGTGGTATTCCAGAGAGGTTTCCGATGGACGAATGAACTGTGATTGGCTGTGCCTCGGCGGGTGTGGCTGCTTTATGTGAGGTGATTGGATGAGTATTGGCCGGGATGGCCATGATTGGTGGATGGGGTGTAGAAGGCCAGGAGTGACTGTGTTTGAGTCGTGTGTGTGTGTTTGTGTTTATTTATCTATTTGTGTCTGCCTTTTGTTTTCATGAGGATCGAGCTCTTAGCTCTTCCACCCCGCCTTTCTAACAGTCGATTATTTAATATACACTCAAACTATTTATTTTCTCGATCATATAATCCATATATTTATTTTCTCTATCATATCTTCCATATATTTATCTCTTTCACACAGACACACTCACACATTTGTGTGTGTGTGGGGGGGTGGGTGTGTGGGGGTTGTGGGAATAGTGAAAAATGAAAAGCAACAGAAGAATCCGTGGTTCAACCAGGAATGTGCGGTAACAAAGCAATTGAGTAAAAGAACATGGCGAAACTACAGGAACAACAGAACACCAGAGAGCAGGGAGAGATACCAGAGGGCCAGAAATGAGTACATCAGAGTGAGGAGAGAAGCAGAGAGGCAGTACGGAAATGACATAGCGAGTAAAGCTAAGACCCAACCAAACCTGCTCCACAGCCACATCAGGAGGAAAACAGCAGTGAAGGAACAAGTGATGAAACTGAGGAAAGGGAAGAACAGATACACAGAGAACGACAAAGAGGTGTGTGAAGAACTCAACAAGAGATTTCAGGAGGTCTTCACAATAGAACAAGGAGAGGTCCCTGCACTAAATGAGGAGGCAAACCGATCAACTTTGGAGGAAATTTACCTCACCAGTGATGAGGTCAAAAGGAATCTGTTGGAGCTGAATGTGTCAAAGGCTGTTGGGCCTGACAGAATCTCACCGTGGATTCTAAAAGAAGGTGCAGAAGCACTACGTATGCCACTCTCTATGGTGTAAGGTCACTATGTCTATGGTTAACAGGTCACTGTTAACGGGAGACCTTCCGGAAAGCTAGAAGACAGCTAATGCAGTCTTAATTAACAAAAAGGGTGACCGGCAAGTGGCACTGAACTACAGGCCAGTTTCCCTAACTTGTATACTATGCAAGGTGATGAAGAAGATTGTGAGGAAAAGGCTCGAAGAGCATCTGGAGGGAAAGAGCTTTGTAATACACCACCAGCATGGGTTCAGAGATGGTAAATCGTGCCTCACAGGCCTAATAGAATTCTATGACCAAGCAACACAAATTAGGCAGAAAAGAGAAGGGTGGGCAGACTGCATTTTCTTGGACTGTCAGAAAGCCTTTGACACAGTACCTCACAAAAGGCTGTTACAAAAGTTGGAGCAGCAGGCAGGAGTAAAAGGTAAGGTGTTCCAGTGGATAAGGGAGTATCTAAGCAATAGGAAACAGCGAGTAACGGTGAGGGGGGGGGAGGCATCAGAGTGGCGAGATGTCACCAGCGGAGTTCCACAGGGCTCAGTACTCGGACCCATCCTGTTTCTAGTATATGTAAACGACATTCCAGAGGGTATAGACTCATTCCTCTCAATGTATGCTGATGATGCAAAAATTTTGAGAAGAACCAAAACAGATGAAGATAGACAGAGACTACAGGACGACCTGGTCAAACTGGAGGAATGGTCTAGAAAATGGCTGCTAAAGTTCAACTCCGGAATGTGTAAAGTAATGAAATTAAGCGAAGGGAGCAGAAAGCTGAAAACAAGGTACCATCTGGGAGGGAAAATCCTACAAGAGTCAAATAGAGAGAAAGATCTGGGGGTCGATATCACACCGAACCTGTCCCCAGAGGCCCACATCAAAAGGATATCATCAGCGGCATATGCTAGACTGGCTAATATATGAACTGCCTATAGAAACTTGTGTAAGGAATCGTTCAAGACCCTGTATACCACTTATGTAAGACCAATCGGAGAATATTTACAGCACTTGGTGCATAATTTACTCTCGTGAACCCTCGTCAACACAATAAAGTTTTAAGTGGACTTTGTATTTGGAATTTTCCTGACACAGAAATGCCTCTTTTCTACTCTATGACCTATTTTTTCAACAAAAATGTATGCGCTTTTTGTATATAACCCATTTAAAAATATTTGTTTTTTTTTACAAATTAAGATAAAATAATGTAAAATAAATCAATAAATAATTTTCAAATATATTCTCATTATACATATCTGTTAATTTATATATCTAATATAAAATAGCTAATTAGTTCAGATTCTTCTTGTTTCTGATTCGGTATTGCAAGCAATCAGTACACAGACGCATTTTTTCAACTTTTATGGATATTTAAGATTAGTTTAATTTTGGGTTCATCTATCACACTTCATGTTCGATAAGCCTCCGGATATTACAGTATTTTTTAAGCAAAATGTTCTTTATTGGCAGTTCTCTCTGCTGCTGATCGGAACAATAAGTTTGTTACACTCAAAAGCTTCCTAAATATTTAAGTCTCTGCTTGAGCAGTTGATGTGGAATTTATGAATACACTCAAGAATACACTAGGTGGAATACACTCAAGAATACACTAGGTGGAATACACTCAAGAATACACTAGGTGGAATACACTCAAGAATACACTAGGTGGAATACACTCAAGAATACACTAGGTGGAATACACTCAAGAATACACTAGGTGGAATACACTCAAGAATACACTAGGTGGAATACACTCAAGAATACACTAGGTGGAATACACTCAAGAATACACTAGGTGGAATACACTCAAGAATACACTAGGTGGAATACACTCAAGAATACACTAGGTGGAATACACTCAAGAGCACATGGTACAAAATTTATTGACCACTATGAGTAAATATTCACAAGTTAGTAAATTGTGAGGAATTGGACTGAGGAGGTAATTCTTCCCTGCTGGTAAGCACTATTAGCAGGGAACACGTACACCCGGACGCTGGGAAATATTGTTTCACGATGTGATGTATATCCAGAGTTGAGCATTTACCAGGCAAGTGACCGGCGGTGTTCTCTGGGCTGACTCGTATATCACACTAAAACACCAGTTAGTTCCCAGGCAATATACCCATGATACTTGCTGCCTCCTAGCCATGTAGCCACCTAGCCAGTCTCCTATCCTAGCTATCCACCTCAGTCACCCATCCCAGTCAGCCACTCACCCTAGCCACCACAGCCAGCCACCCCAGAGTCACATTCAAACCACCCAACCTCCTGCTGCTATCCCCCAGTCTCTTTCATCCATCACAGACGTCCCCTCACCCATTCCTAACACCCCTCACCCCTCTCCAATTTCCCTCACCTCTCCGCCGGCCCTGCCCATTCACCCCCTCTCCTACCCAACCTCCCCTACAGACCACTAGGGGGAAAAGGGTGATTGTACCGAGTAAAGGTTGCAAAGTTTATTGACTGAGGATGGTAAAGACGGGGGAGGTGAGAGGAAGAAAAGGGGAAGGAGGTAAAGAAAGGGGTGGAGCAGAACTTAAATAGAGGATGAAGGACAAAGAAGAAAGATGGAAGGAGGACACAAATGGATGAGGAGGTGAAATAAGAGGAAGAGGAGCATGGAAACAGGATAGGAGGAACAGGAAAAGAAGAACAACAGAAGAACCAGATAGAAGAAAAGTGGATGAAGAGGGGGGGGGAGGCAAGGAAACCACTAGGAGAAAGCGCTAAGTCATCTCTACTATAAAGCCCTTGGTAAGAGGAGAATTGTGAGTGAGAGAGAGACGCCTCTCACACTCCTCCTCACATTCAGCACAACTCTTAGGCAACAAATTTCCCCTTGTGACACTGCCGCCATAACCTATACTTAATAGCTGATCCTTATATATTCATGATACTTCTACATCTTATTTTCTACGTATGTAGTACATCTTATATTCAAAATACATTATATCCCATATACAATGTTTCTTTTATACGTCATAATTTAAATACCTCATACTCAACGTTCTGTAAACTTGTATTATATATATATATATATATATATATATATATATATATATATATATATATATATATATATATATATATATATATATATATATATATTATTAAATATGACCGAAAAAGTAAGATTAATAATTCTAACACGAATTTTCTCGATCTTTCGTACATTCCTTTTCACTGTTGGTGGTAATTCAAAAATCAATTCTCCAAAATTCATTTTTATTTCTAGTCTGACGCGACACTTGAGCGCGTTTCGTAAAACTTATTACATTTTCAAAGACTTATTACATTTTCTGAAGAGACAACTAACACAACACCTATATCCCCTATTAGACTATTTTACAGGAACTTCTTTTCCACAGCTCATAAAACGGAGGAAAGGGTCCTGAAAGATATTGTTAATAGAAACGTTATCCCTACAGACAAAAATCAGAGGATACAACTGACGATTTACTATAAAACCAGAAAAACGACCAGCCTACTCATGAGAAACTCTCCAGACACAAAGCAGAACGCTTTAAAAGAGACCAACGTCGTCTATGCCTTCAAATGCCCTCTTGGGGACTGTAAGCTCCAAAAAACCCAGTATATAGGCAAGACAACAACATCTCTTTCTAGGCGTTTAACGATGCATAAGCAACAGGGCTCCATTAAGGAACATATAATCTCTTCCCACAACCAAACCATCGCCAGAGAAATCCTAGTAAACAACACAGAAATCATCGATAGATACAGCGATAGCAGACGGCTTGACGTTTGCGAGGCACTACACATTAAAAAGTCAACACCAGCAATCAACAGCCAATTAATGCACAAATATATTCTACCCACGTCAAGACTCCGCTCCAATATAGAAACATCAAGAAATATGGACCAATAGGCTTTCTACAATCACTTCCATTCAATACCCATTGTTTCGTGTTCTGTCTTGTGTTGATGAATTTAATACCCTATTAATACCACCTCACCCCATCCACCTCACTCAAATGTAGATATAAACAAATCGGAGATGTGTAAGTTCTATTCAGTTGTGTATGTGTAAACTAAAGTCTTTGAAAATGTAATAAGTTTTACGAAACGCGCTCAAGTGTCACATCAGACTAGAAATAAAAATGAATTTTGGAGAACTGATTTTTGAATTACCACCAACAGTGAAAAGGAATGTACGAAAGATCGAGAAAATTCGTGTTAGAATTATTAATCTTACTTTTTCGGTCATATTTAATAATATATGTCTACAGGAAAGACTGCTACCAAAATATACTAATATATATATATATATATATATATATATATATATATATATATATATATATATATATATATATATATATATATTTTTTTTTTTTTTTTGGCCTACTATGCATGGCTAGATTTGCCTAATAAGCCAAATTTTCCTGAATTAATATATTTTTTCTAATTTTTTTCTTATGAAATGATAAAGCTACCCATTTCATTATGTATGAGGTCAATTTTTTTTTATTGGAGTTAAAATTAACGTAGATATATGACCGAACCTAACCAACCCTATGTAACCTAACCTAACCTATCTTTATAGGTTAGGTTTGGTTAGGTAGCCGAAAAAGTTAGGTTAGGTTAGGTTAGGTAGGTTAGGTAGTCGAAAAACAATTAATTCATGAAAACTTGGCTTATTAGGCAAATCGGGCCTTGCATAGTAGGCTGAGAAGTGCGTTCTGGCTACTAGGTACGACATATATATATATATATATATATATATATATATATATATATATATATATATATATATATATATATATATATATATATATATATATTGTGTTATACCTTGTTTTATATATTCTCTGCATTTTGCTTCGAACTGGATTTAGACTCTCTCTCTCTCTCTCTCTCTCTCTCTCTCTCTCTCTCTCTCTCTCTCTCTCTCTCTCTCTCTCTCTCTCTCTCTCTCTCTCTCTCTCTCTCACCTCTCACCTCTCACCTCTCACCTCTCATCGAGACAAATAAACAACTCGCCACCATCATATATATGAAAGGTCACCAATTATGAGTTTACCGGTGATTAAACAAACGGAGGAACGGGTCAAGCACGGCCTCGAGCCACTTAATTATTCAAGAGGCGTGAAAGCACTGACAAACACAAGGGCAGAGGCTTAAGTAATAGGTAAACAACTGGCTTTTCCTCGTCTGCTGTTGCTGTTGCTGCTCCCTGCTGCTCCATGCTACTGTCGCTGTTGCTGCTGCTGTTGTTCCCTGCTGCTCCGTGTTGCTATCGCTGCTCCATTCTTCTGCTGCTACTGTCATTGCAACAATTTCTACTTTTATTATTACAATAACTATTTCTTTTGTTGCAGCCATTGCTTCCTCTCCTGTTAGAGCCACTGTTACTTCTGTTTCTTTCTGGGTATAATTCTACCTTTTTCTTTCGCTAGCTCTCTTTCTTCTCGCTCTCTTCCTTTTCATCTTTCCGTTCTTGGCTTCAATTTATCTACCTCCCTTTTGCTTTCTAACATTTCCCTCGCTTTTTCCCTCATCTCTTCCTTTTCCATTTTATGTCTTTTCCTTTTTTATCATTACCTTCAATATAGTAAACTCATTCACTATTTTCTGTTACCTATCACTTTATTTCCTTCTTCTCCTCTACCTATTCCTACCTTTCCATTTCCTATCATATCCTTCTCTTTTCTACCTTTCCATATACTTTCCTTTACTCACCTACCCCTTTTCTAAGCATTTCCTTTCCTGCCATTACCTGATCCCATTTATTTGTCTACTCTATATTTTCCTTTTTCCTCTTACATTTCTTTATCGTCCCTTATCACTCATTCCCTTACTTTTCAGGCCTCTTCCTTTATCATCTCCACCACTTACTACTTTGGTCATTGACTTTAACTCTTTCTCCTAAGGTCATCATATGTCCCTTGTTCTTTTTCCATTATTTTTGTGTAGTGTGGCATTTTCAATCTTTCCATCTCTCATCCGGTTTCCTATTTTCCCTTTTCTGTTTTCTTCTCCTTGCCCCCCCCCCCCTCCTCCATTCCCTTCCTCTCACTGTTCTCCCTGTCTCTTCCCTCTCATCTAATGATCCCCATTCCATCCTTTCTTGCTTAATCCTCTCCCCTCTTTCTCTCCTAACCTACTTTCCTTCCTTCCTCTCTCCCAAGGGCCAGTGTGTGAACAGGTCAACACACCTGTTCACACATTTTAAATGATTTACCTATTCTATGTGGGATGTGAAGGCTCGCTACACTCTGTCCAGGTCTGCGGTCTCTGCTACCTTGAATGAGGACACGAGGATGGTTCTGAAGAGAACCGTCGCTTCCTTTGTTTTTGTTGGTTCTCAATGTCCACACTCTCTCTCTCTGTCTTTCTTGACTCTTGCATTTAAGCAGTAAGCAACATAACTATGCTAGTGGCCAACATAACTATGCTAGTGGCCAACATAACTATGCTAGTGGCCAACATAACTATGCTAGTGGCCAACATAACTATGCTAGTGGCCAACATAAATATGCATGTGGCAAGCATAAATATGCATGTGGCAAGCATAACTATGCAACCAACACAACTACACAAGAGACCAACATAGCCGCTCAGACCCCAACATATGTGGCTCCTCCATATATGCCTCCTTCACAGCGCCCTAAACATTTAAGCCGCACAAGATAAGATGTACCAACTCCCAGCCACGAAGACGACACAGTCTTTGAGGCATAAAATGGTCATGTATATAAGCTTTCTTTTTACGCTGAACTATAATGCTCCATTCGTCGTGGGAGGAGGAGGCCCATGATCGTATATCCTGGCCTTAATGTATGGCAGAAATTCGGTCTGAGGTTCTCCCGACATTTGCCAAAATGATTTTATTTAATGTCGGTCTGTGTTTCATACTTTGCGTTGTGGTTGGGTGAGAGTTAAGGGGGGGGGGGGAGGGGGGAAGGTGTTTTTGAACACGACCTCGAAGGTAGGTAAGCACACACACACACACACGACCAGTGGGCGCTGGTAGCTGAGTGGACAGCACGTTGGATACGTAGTCCTGAGGCCCGGGGTTCGATTCCCGGCACCGGCGGAAACAAAAATGGGCAGATTTTTTTTCACTCTGATGCCCCTGTTACCTAGCAACAAATAGGTACCTGGGAGTTAGACAGCTGTTATGGGCTGCTTCCTGGGTGTGTGTGTGTGTGTACTCACCTATTTGTGCTTGCAGGATCGAGCATTGACTCTTGGATCCCGCCTTTCCAGCAATCGGTTGTTTACAGCAATGACTCCTGTCCCATTTCCTTATCATACCTAGTTTTAAGAGTATGAATAGTATTTGCTTCCACAACCTGTTCCCCAAGTGCATTCCATTTTTCCACTACTCTCAGGCTAAAAGAAAACTTCCTAACATCTCTGTGACTCATCTGAGTTTCCAGTTTCCACCCATGTTCCCTCGTTCTGTTATTATTACGTGTGAACATTTCATCTATTTCCACTTTGTCAATTCCTCTGAGTATTTTATATGTCCCTATCATATCACCTCTCTCCCTTCTTTTCTCTAGTGTCGTAAAGGTTCAGTTCCTGCAGACGCTCTTCATATCCCATCCCTCGTAACTCTGGGACAAGCCTCGTCGCAAACTTCTGGACCTTCTCCAGTTTCCTTATGTGTTTCATCAGGTGGGGGCTCCATGATGGCGCGGCATACTCTAAGACGGGTCTCACGTAGGCAGTGTAAAGCACCCTAAAAGCCTCCTCATTTAGGTTTCTGAATGAAGTTCTAATTTTCGCCAGTGTAGAGTACGCTGCTGTCGTTATCCTATTTATATGTGCCTCAGGAGTTAGATTAGGTGTCACATCCACTCCCAGGTCTCTTTCTCGAATCGTTACAGGTAGGCTGTTCCCCTTCATTGTGTACTGTCCCTTTGGTCTCCTATCACCTGATCCCATTTCCATAACTTTACATTTACTGGTGTTAAACTCCAGTAGCCATTTCCCTGACCATCTCTGCAACCTGTTTAAGTCCTCTTGGAGGATCCTACAATCCTCGTCTGTCAAAACTCTTCTCATTAATTTTGCGTCATCCGCAAACATTGACATGTATGATTCCACTCCTGTAAACATATCATTTACGTAAATTAGAAAGAGGATTGGTCCCAGTACTGATCCTTGAGGTACTCCACTTGTTACTGTTCGCCAGTCCGACTTCTCGCCCCTTACCATTACCCTCTGGCTCCTTCCTGTTTGGTAGTTCTTCACCCATACTAGGGCCTTTCCGCTTACTCCTGCCTGCCTCTCAAGTTTGTATACAAATCTCATGTGCGGTACTGTATCAAAGGCCTTTTGGCAGTCAAGAAATATGCAGTCTGCCCAGCCTTCTCTGTCCTCCCTTATCCTTGTTACCTTATCATAGAATTCTAAAAGGTTTGTTAGGCATGATTTCCCTGTCCAGAACCCATGTTGGTGCTTGTTTACAAACCCAATGCTCTCCAGGTGCTCAACAAGTCTTAGCCTAATTATTCTTTCAAGTATTTTGCAGGGGATGCTTGTCAGTGATACGGGTCTGTAGTTAAGGGCCTCCTCCCTATCACCTTTCTTGAAAATCGGTACGACATTTGCCTCCTTCCAGCAACTGGGCAATTCTCCCGACATAAGTGACTCATTAAAGATCATTGCCAGAGGCACGCTGAGAGCCTCCGCTGCCTCTTTAAGTATCCACGGTGATACTTTGTCTGGTCCAACAGCTTTATTTGCATCCAGTGTTGTCAACTGTTTCATTACCTCCTCTGCTGTCACCTCTATATCTGATAGTCTTTCATCTAGGGTAATCGCTTCTAACACTGGGAGCTGCTCAGGCTCGGTTGTGAACACTCCATGGAATTTTGCATTCAGTACCTCGCAGATTTTCTTGTCGCTTTCTGTATATGCCCCTTCTGTTTTCCTCAGTCTTGTCACTTGGTCATTTACCAACATCTTCCTTCTTATATGGCTATGTACTAGTTTAGGTTGCTTTTTCGCTTTGACTGCAATATCATTCTCAAAATTTCTTTCCGACACTCGTCTTATGTTAATGTAATCATTCCTAGCTCTGTTACATCTAATCCTGTTGTCCTCTGTCCTTTGTCTTCTGTACTTCCTCCACTCCCTCCTGCTTCTCGCCTTTGCTTCCTGACACTGTCTATTAAACCATGAGTTATTATATTCCCTCCTGCTTTTTTCCTTTATTGTTGGAATAAATCTCTCTTCAGCCTCCTTGCATTTCAATATGACCTGGTTCATCATACCTTGCACTGTTTTCCCTCTAAGTTCTTCCTCCCACTGCACTTCTCCCAGGTAGTCCCTTATCCTTCTGTAATCCCCTTTTCTGTAATCAAGTCTCCTTTCCCGGACCTCTTGTCCTTTGGTCACAATTTTAAGCTCCATCATGTAGTCAAAGACTAGGACACAATGGTCACTGGCTCCTAGTGGTATTTCATGTTCCAACTGCTTGATGTCTTCTACATTCTGGGAGAAAATGAGATCTAATAGGCTGGGCGTATCCCCTCCTCTTTCCCTAGTTTCTTCCTTCACATGCTGTGTTAGGAAATTCCTGTCAATAACGTCTACCAGCTTCGCTCCCCAGGTCTCCTCCCCGCCATGGGAATTCCTCGTTTCCCAATCTATCTCTCCGTGATTTAGGTCCCCCATGACCAGCAGCTTCGCTCTCATTCTATGTGCTATAGTTGCTGCCCTCTGCAGTTCATCTATACATGTCTTGTTGCTGTCCTCGTACTCCTGCCTGGGCCTTCTACTGTTTGGTGGGGGATTGTAGAGTATCAAGATTACAATCTTCTTCCCATCCACTGTCAGAGTTCCATGTAAGGAGTTCGTGCTTTCATTGGTACCCGGATTTTCCAGCTCATCAAACTTCCATTTCCGCTTTATTAGTAGTGCCACTCCTCCTCCCTGTCTCTGTGTCCTTTCTTTTCTTATCACCTAGTACCCCTCTGGAAAGATTGCATCCGAGATCATGCCATTTATTTTAGTTTCCACTATTGCCACTATGTCTGGGTCTGCCTCACTCTTTCTTTTATCTCATCTGCTTTATTGGCTACCCCATCAGCATTGGTGTACCAAACCTTGAGACTCTTCTTGGAAACTCGGGTGTCAGAGTTCCCCCTTTCACCGGGGGTCTGTGGGGAACTGGGGGGGTGTCTGGGGGGCGAGTGGGGGCTGTGGGGGTGAATGGGGGGGGTGCCTGGTAGGCGAATGGGGTCTGGGCATCTAGGGGGGTAGGAAGGGCATAATGGGTCTGAAAGTTAGGGGTCTGAAAAGCATAGGGGGGTTGAGAACTAGAGTGAGACTGAGAGTTAGATAGAGGTTGAGAGGTTGGGGGGGAGAGGGATATTGCGGGCAGAGGGCTGAGAGGAGAATGGAGCATGGGTGCTGGGAGTGGAAGAGAGGGTGTATTAGTTAGGGGGGAATTGGGGGTAGGTGGGGGTTTTGGTGTAGAAGAGGGGAAGAGGGAGATGGGGGAAGGTGTTAGGGGTCACAAGGTGAGGGGGTTAAATGTGGGCTGGAGGTGCATAGAAGGGGTGAGGGTTGGGTGGGGTTTGGGGGTGAGTGTAAGAGGGGTGCAGTGGAAGCTGGGATGGAGTAGATGGAATTGAAGGCAATGAGGTAGAAGGGGCAGGGGAGTAGGAAGGGGTAATAGGGGAGGGGGGATGGGAAGATGGGTTTGGGGAGGGCATGGCTTGACCCATTGGGGTCGTTGACAGGTGTGATGTAGCAGGGGCAGGGGAATCATTGGGGAGGTGCAAATGTGGAAGGGACATGTGAATTTTGGGGGGGATGAAACAGGGGGGTTTTGGGGGGCTGAGGCAGGGGGTAGGTATAGGAGGGCTGAGTTGGGGAGGATGCGACCTGGGAGGTGACCTGGGAGGTGGCATGGGATGTGACCTGGGAGGTGTGTGTGTGTGTGTGTGTGTGTGTGTGTGTGTGTGTGTGTGTGTGTGTGTGTGTGTGTGTGTGTGTGTGTGTGTGTGTGTGCGTGTGGGTGAAAAAGTTAGTTGGTAACAGTTGATTGACAGTTGACAGGCTGGCCGAAAGAACAGAGCTCAACCCTCGCAAGCACAACTAGGTGAGTACACACACAAACACACCACACACACACACACACACACACACACACACACACACACACACACACACACACACACACACACACACACACACACACACACACACACACACACGCACACACACATAGCTTATTATTTAGTTTCCATTAGGATTCAATCTTATTAAATGAGAAATTACAACTATAATAGTCGGGTAATTTGATGACGCATGTATATACACGTGAATCTATACGTGTAAATTCACTCGTATCTTCACCTGTAGATACACGTGCATCTACGTGTTGCACAGCACAACTATATTCCAAATGTGAGTCAGCCTAGTAATGTATGATTGCTGAAGCGGGAGAGATGCTCCCGAGGACCGTAGAGTCAGTATGAGCGGCTGGTCGCTTGGCGCCTTGTGTTGTGGTTCCCAACTTGTGGTTGTCCACCAAGTTGGTCCAGGTGCAGAAACTTGACAACACTAGCCTAATATATAACAGTAAGGCCGCAGACAGTTAAAGGCATAAAACTGACGTAAATATATACCTCCACTCCCCCTTTTTGACTTTGCTTGTCACGGCACATCAATGGGGTGTAACTTGGAATCTTAGGAAAGTTATCAGAGTCCTGTCCTTCATAAATATCTCTAACACATTCTCTGTGTCTCCTCTCTCTCTCCCTCTCTCTCTCACTCTCTCTCTCTCCCTCTCTCTCACTCTCTCTCTCGCTCTGGGCACAGTCTACAGAGGACCACGTCGTCTGTCGTTACCAAAATCAGTCTTAATTACTCGTTATGAACTCTCATGAAGGTATTTTTCTCCCAGGATTTACCTCTGACAAAGACTACCTTCCTGGGAAGCTTATCGTCTCGGGAATTTTTGCGAGTTTCCAGTTGAAACTTTTGTCATGTCGGCTGTGTCTTAAAAATGAAAAATACATAAAAATCATTTAGGAAAGATATTAAGATATATATATTTGTATGTATTTCCTGACCAATGATAATTGTAACTGTGGAAGGCAGAACAGTTACCAATAAAATAAAATAAAATCAAAGCAGTTACACAATAAAAACCACAGTGAAACAGGAAAATAGTTCTAGTGCTAGGGGCCAGCTAGGGCCCAGCTAGGGGGCCAGCTAGGGGGCCAGCTAAGGGGGGGGGGCCAGCTAGGGAACAGCTAGGGGCCTCGTCAGACGCTTAGATAGTGGGCGAACAAGAGCCAAGACAAGAAAAGAAAATCAATAGACACATCATGTTAACAATGAGGCATAACTAACAAATACAAATAAACATCTTGACAAAGTATAAAATATTAAAATGAATAATGCTAAAGTATTAAATATTAAAATGATTAAAGTAGAAAAAATTGCAAAATCCCACAACCCCCTATTTATAGTTATGAATAAACGTCGGTGAAGAGATTACTATTTAGCTTAGTTTAGCTGAGGACTAAAGTACACTCTGGGAGCACCTTCACCGAGAAACGAGGAACATCTCTCAGTGTACTGTACTCGTTGTACAGACATGTATACTGGCACCACACTGGCAACCATCCACAACTATGAATATTTGGCCCAGGGCGCCGGCCGAGCGAACAGCACGCTGGGCTTGTGATCCTGTGGTCCCGGGTTCGATCCCGGGCGCCGGCGAGAAACATTAAGCAGAGTTTCTTTCACCATATGCCCCTGTTACCTAGCAGTAAATAGGTACCTGGGAGTTAGTCAGCTGTCACGGACTGCTTCCTGAGAGGAAGGGGTGTAATGTGAAAAAACAAACAAAAATAGTAGTAGTAGTAGTTAGAAACAGTTGATTGACAGTTGAGAGGCGGGCCGAAAGAGCAGAGCTCAACCCCCGCAAGTACAACTAGGTGAATACAACTAGGTGAATACAACTGGCACCACAATGCCAAGACACTCACAGTACCCAGTGTCATCAGGAACTCCTCCCCCCCCCCTCATGAGTTACTCTTTACAAAACTGTTCATTAAGGTGAAGATGAATTCTTCATCTCTCGTTATCGTTCATCTCCTCACAAAGATCACTCTCCAGAAAAGTCATTTCCGCCCCAGTATATTAATGTGGCGCTCCACATGTGTCTATGATCACCCCGCTAGTGCTCTTTTGCTCTGGAGTGTTGATAGTGAGAGAGAGAGAGAGGGAGAGAGAGAGAGAGAGAGAGAGAGAGAGAGAGAGAGAGAGAGAGAGAGAGAGAGAGAGAGAGAGAGAGAGAGAGAGAGAGAGAGGAGAGAGAGAGAAGAGAAGAGAGAGAGAGAGAGAGAGAGAGAGAGAGAGAGAGAGAGAGAGAGAGAGAGAGAGAGAGAGAGAGAGAGAGAGAGAGA